>NC_057811.1:383045290-383100313 GCF_018294505.1 Triticum aestivum | reverse complement strand
GCCCTCCCGGCTTGTGGGGCCCCCGGACCGTCTCTGACCCTAACTCCAACTCTATAAGTACCTATTCGTGTAGCAAAAAATCAAAGAGAAGGATTCATTGGGTTTTACGATACGGAGCCGCCGCTGCCTCCTGTTCTTCATCGGGAGGGCTGATCTGGAGTCTATTCGGTGCTCCGGAGAGGGGAATCCGTCGCCATCGTCATCATTAACCTTCCTCCATCACCAATTCCATGATGCTCACCACCGGGAGTGAGTAATTCCATCGTAGGCTTGCTGGACGGTGATGGGTTGGATGAGATTTATCATGTAATCGAGTTACTTTTGTTAGGAATTAATCCCTAGTATCCACTATGTTCTGAGATTGATGTTGCTACGACTTTGCTATGCTTAATGCTTGTCACTAGGGCCCGAGTGCCATGAATTCAGATCTGAACCTATTATGTTTTCATGAATATATTTGCGTTCTTGATCCTATCTTGCAAGTTGTAGACACCTATTACGAGTAATGATCCGCATACCCCAAGGTGACAATAATTGGGATTCTTTCAGGTGATTACCGTAGTTCGAGGAGTTCATGTATTCACAAAGTGCTAATGCTTTGGTCCAATTCTCTATTAAAAGGAGGCCTTAATATCCCTTAGTGTCCGTTAGGACCCCGCTGCCATGGGAGGGTAGGACAGAAGATGTCATGCAAGTTCTTTTCCATAAGCACGTATGACTATATACGGAATACATGCCTACGTACATTATGTTGATGAATTGGAGCTAGTTCTGTGTCACCCTAGGTTATAACTGCTGCATGATGAATATCATGCAACACAATTATCATTGTCGATCTAGTGCCTATGAGCTTTTCACATATTGATCTTTGCTAAGTTACTTTCATTTCTACTGCAGTTACAATTACTTCAGGGGTGCTCTGCATTTATGTTTTGCGGTCTCAGAAAGGGCTAGCGAGATACCATTTTGTCATATTATATCATGATTGTTTTGGAAAAGTGTTGTCATCCAAGATTTATTATTATTGCTCGCTCGTTGATTATGCTATTCATATGAGTAAATGTGAGACCTAAATGTTATTGAGAATATGGTTAGTTCATAATCTTTGTTGAAAACCTGAATATTGGCTAGACATATTTGCAACAACAAGATCAAATAGTGTTTGTAAAAGTTTTTCTTTGTCACTTTCAGTTTGTCAACTAAATTGCTTAGGAACAAGCAATGGATTAAGCTTGGGGGAGTTGATATGTCTCCATCGTATCTACTTTTCCAAACTCTTTTGCCCTTGTTTTGGACTCTAATTTGCATGATTTGACTGGAACTAACCCAGACTAACGTTGTTTTCAGCAGAATAGCCATGGTGTTATTTTTGTGCAGAATCAAAGTTCTTGGATTGACCTGAAAATTTAGTGTCGGTGGGAAACGACACCTATGGGATCACAGGAATCCCTTCTACGGTTGGCGGGCGCGAGGTTGTGCAAAGAGCGGGTCTAGTCGTTAGCACAAGGAGATTTATCCAGGTTCGGGCCGCAGAGATGCGTAATACCCTAGTCCTGCTTTTGTGTATATCTGAGTGTTCTTGAGCTCTTGAACTAGCTACGGTGTGTGTTTCTAGTCCAAAAGATCCGAATCCTTCCTCAGTACGCCTCGGGCCTCCTTTTATAGTCAAAAGGGGTCGCCACAGTGGCACACGGAAGGAGGAAAGGTATGTACAGAGTACAAGCTTATCGCCTGTCATTACAGGACAAAGCGCATTAAATGCGCTACTTAGGTGTCCACTTGCTTTATCAGGGGCGGTAACGAGGCCCGTCCCGTCCGTCGCCGCTCCGCCTTGCTCCGACACGCGTCCAGGCCAACGAGGCATGCAGCGCCATGTAGGCTGGCAGGCTGCTGAGCTGGCGTGGTGGTAGGGTCTTCACGAAGATCTGCATGCCACCACGCAGGTGCTTGACTAGTTGGATTAGGAGCCACGTACTGCCACGTGGGTACTTGCTTTAGTCGGTGGATCGGCCGCTGAGCTGGGGCGGCGATGGGGCGGCAAGGTCTTGCCGCGGTCTTGCGTATATCCCGGCAAGGGTCTTGCTGGGGCCTTGTGAGCGCCCTCGGCAAGAGCCTTGCCGGGGCCTTGCGGGTGTCTTCGGTAAGGAGCCTTGCCGGGGCCTCGTGGGCATCCTCGGCAAGAAGCCTCGCGGTTGTCTTGCCTTCTGGTTCTCATCTTGGCTTCGTAGGCTCTTTGTCTTCACAAAGATCTGCATGCCACCATGCAGGCGCTTCCGAGCCTTGGTTCCAACGTTGTCGATGGTGTCGGAACTCTCAGGCTTCAAGGGTGGCCTGTGATGCTGGCGTTGGGTGAGCTGCCCCGGCAAGACTCTTGTCGGGGTTGCGTAGGCCGCCCCGGCAAGGGTCTTGCCAGGGGAAAGCCCATCTTGTTGCTTGATGTTCTTGCGCCTCTGTCTTGGCGCTGCTCCGGTAGTCTTGTATTTCTGCTTCCCTCCTCTGCCCTGCTAAGTGTGGCCGCAGGTGTGGCTCCGACTGCCCGTGCACAAGTAAAGGGGTATAAAAGAGAGCCCCTACTTTTGTACACTGACATTTACGGAGAATTTTTGTGGAATATATAAAAAAAATTATGTGAGTTTTTAACTAAGAGATGTACAGAAGGTGGCCAGAGCAGCCCTATGGGCTACTTTAACCCTATGTTGGAGTAGAAGTAGATCCTCTTTGAAGCATTTGAGGGAAGACTCCACACTAGGATTCAATCCTCTGAAATGCTTATTGTTCCTTTCCTTCCATATGCTCCAGGCCGCGGTCAAAAAGACTTCGAAGAAGAAGGGGTTTGGCCAAGAGTCCCTGGCTTCATCAAGGAGTGCAAGTCTATAGTCGAAGGAGGGCCAGTCAATGTGGAGTTTAGCCCAACAACTTTTATTGAACTGGCAGGTGAAGATCATATGATCCACTGTTTCTTCAATGTGTTGACCACAGAGGAGACAATCAAAATCATCTCCTATATTGTAGTGCCTTCTCTTCAACATGTTATGGGTATTGAGTCTGTCATGGAATAGGAGCCATCCAAACACTTTGATCTTCATGGTGCATTTCGATTTCCAGAGTTGTTTGGAGGCTGGGTGGGTTGCCGCGTCACAAAAATATTTGTTGTAGTAATCCTTTGATCTATAATCTACATTGCCCCAAATATAGTGCCAAACGTCAGTGAGTGATAGAGAGGGAGATATCCTTCTCGATGATGCTTGTATGTCTCAGATCTCTTCAAGTGCTAGAGGGGACAGGGGTAAGTGAAAGGTTTCATGCAGGTCTATGGTTGCCAGAGCATCGGCAACAGATATATCCTCCTTCACGGCAAACGAGAACGCACGTGGGTGTGAAATCTGTAGGACATCCTCCAGCCATAAATCTATCCAAATTAGGATCGTCCGCCCATCCACCACGTACACGCGAGAAATCCCCCTGAAGATGGGGGTTAGTTTAAGGATGTCACGCCACCAAAATGATCCCACTGGGTCAACGGCATGTGGAATTTTGTCAATATAGTGATTGTCCCAAATCAGTTGGACCCAGGGCACATCTTTCTTGTTAAAGAACTTGTGGAGAATTTTAACAGGAGGGCTTCGTTGTGAATTTTCAGATTGATCACCCCCAATCCCCGCTTTTTCTTGGGCTCGCAGACCATGTCCCATGCGGCTAGGGAGTTACATTTGTCTCCTTGCTCAGTATTCTTAGTCCAAAGGCATCTTTGCCTAATTTTGTTGAGAATCTCAATGAGCTTTGGTAGGAATTTGAGAATGCACATGGCAAAAACCAGTAAAGATGTGACCATAGCATTCAACCATGAGAGTTTGCCTCTGTACGACATCATGGCAATGGTGGAGGTAAGATGGCGTTCCATTTTGCAAACCAAAGGCATAAATTCTTGGATGGACGGTCTGGCAGTACCAAGAGGGGGTCCGAGATACATAAATGGCATCGAGCCAACAGTGCAACCAAAGACTCGGGCTAAGTTGGCCGTAGAGACTGTGTCAAGGTTGATTAGAATGAGTGTGGACTTATGGAAGTTAATTTTGAGGCCAATGGAGGAAGCATAGTCAGATAGGATTTGTTTGACCAGGAGTGCTTGCCGTGTGCATGCAGGTAGGACAATTAGTGTGTCATCCGCCTATTGAATGACGGGGTAGTCTGTCTGCCCGTTGCATGGGAAAGGATTGCCGCCTGAAGCAGGTCTGCTGCGAGTACAAAAATTAGGGGTGACAAAGGATCACCTTGTCTAACTCCGCAGCAGCACTAGAACTGTCGACCGGGCACACCATTAAGAAGCAAAGATGAGCGGCCATAGGAGAATAGGCACTTGATCCAAGAAATCCATCTATCATTAAACCCCATGTGACGCATTATATTGATCATAGGTTCATGAGCGATTGTGTCAAATGCCTTTGCGAAATCGAGTTTGAGCAGTATGATTTCTCTATCGGAAGTATGGCACTGATGGATGTAGTGGTAAGCCCAAGCGAGGCAGTCTTGGATAGTCCGGCCCTTGATAAACCCGTATTGGTTGCGATGGATCAGCTTCAGGATGGTGCGTTGCAGCCGGTTTGCTAATAATTTCGTAAGCAGTTTAAGACAACAGTTTAGCTGGGTGGTAGGTCTATAATCATTGACTGATTCAGGTGAATTAACCTTGGGTATAAGAGTAATTAGCCCATCATTGATGCCAGTGATGTCTATATCTCCTTCGTAGAACTATGAGCATAAAGAATAGAAGTCATTTTTGATAATGGGCCAGCATGCTTTAAGGAATGCCCCGCTAAATCTATCAGGTCCAGGGGCACGATCGGGCAGCATTTCCTTAATCACCCTGTCAATTTCTTCATTAGTAAGTTGGTCAAGATTGTCTGCATGCTGGATGATGGAAGGCAACTCAAATTTCATTTCACACTGCGATGTGGTTCCCAGTCTATTTTTGTACGTGAGGTGGAGAAGGGCCTCTTTACCAGGGTGATCCTCGAAAGATCGGTCATCCCAAGTCCAAAATCTAGCAATGTTGGTCTTACGGTATCGTTCAGTGGCAATGGCTTGAAAAATTTTAGTGTTCTCGTCTCCGGAATTGATCCACCGAATAGTGCAACATTTTTTCCAATAAAGCTTTTGGTACTTGAGTAGTTTAATCCGGTGTGCCTTGAGGATGTTTCAGAAGTTTGATTCTGGAGTTGTCAGACACCTTTTGTTTTCTAACTCGTCTAAATCCACCAGGACTGCATTACAATTTGTGATCACAATAGAGAGCCGAGAGATGTGCTTGCTCCAGATCTTCAGGGCATGTCGAATGGCTTTAAATTTGTGACAAAGCCTGGTAGCTACTTTTTTTTGAACTGGCCTGCTCCACACTTCTTGAACCACGCCCATAAAACCTGGGTGTAAGATCTAGTAGGATTCAAAGCGGAAGAGCTTGCTGCGTAGAATTTTGGTTTCAATGGTTACAACACAAGGGATATGGCCTGAGACTGGTTTGCCAAGGGGTTTAACTAGGGTTTTAGGATGTGCATTTGTTCCAGTGGAGGGAGGTGAGAAAACCAGTCAATTTGTACCAGGAGGGGTCGACTTGCATGTTGCTCCAAGTATAGGATCTACCTTGTATAGGGAGATCAATAAGTTGTTGCTTGTGTATGATGTCATTGAAGGTTAGCATGTCATTTGTGTTCCCCCTAGGTTTGTTTCAGTTGTCAGGAGCATGCATATAGTTAAAGTCGCCAAGCAATAACCAATCTTGCCCATTTGGAATATGAACATCATATAGCCAGGTGGTAAATGTATCCCGATCGTCCCCCGTGCACGGTCCATATATATTAGCAAGCATCTAGGATTGTGAGGATTGTGTGCTGACGAAGTTAATGACTAACGCAAATATATCAGAGGACACTACCGTACCAGAGAATATCGAGCTTTTCCAAACTTTAAGGAGGCCTCCGGAGGTACCTCGAGAGGGGACAAAAGCAAAACGATCAAATTGTCTTGGGAAACAGGTTTTAATGAAAGCAAAAGTGACATCTGACATTTTAGTCTCTTGCAAACAAACGACGGCACAACCACTAGAGACGAGCGCGTTATTAAGAGCTAAATGTTTCTTCTCTGAATTTAAACCTCTGATGTTCCATGAAAGCACATTCCAGTAGCTCGGAGGAGGCATAACAGCTCAGGGGATCACGCTAGGCTGGGAGAAGGATTCTCTCCCTGTGCGTCCACAGAAGAAGGACCTGCAGAGGACAGCAAAACATCCGAGGGCTCTGCAAGCAGGGTTTCAGAGGTCAGTTCAACTTCTGGAATTGCACACCTATTAATGCCAATTGATTGCAGGGTAGGGATTGGGGTTAGGGGAGGGATCTCATCATCCATCTGTGGAGTGTTGCTTGAAGATCCAATTGAAGGCATCACTCTTGGTTTAACCTTGGATGTGGTCACACGGTTGTCCTTGACAGAGGGAATATCAAAACCATTGTATTTCTTCAAACGCAGACTGCGCCTGACTTCAGTTGTGGAGATGGGAGTGGCAGCTCTGGGGCATCTGGTCCATCTTCAGATGTCATGCAAGTTCTTTTCCATAAGCACGTATGACTATATACGAAATACATGCCTACATTACATTGATGAATTGGAGCTAGTTCTGTGTCGCCCGAGGTTATAACTGCTACATTATGAATATTATCCAACACAATTATCCATCGTTGATCCAATGCCTATGAGCTTTTCACATATTGATCTTTCCTAAGTTACTTTCGTCGTTGCTACTATTACAATCACTACAAAATCACTACTGGTACTATTACCACTATTACCGTTACTATCATACTACTTTGCTACTAAATACTTTGCTGCAACGATTTTCCTACCCTATGAACCAAATGAGGCCTGGAAACTCTCTAAGATGGCTCCCACCTCCACCCCACCGTCGCCTTAACCCTAGCCACCCACCAGACCGGCGATTAGCCCACCTGACCCTGGGTTTTCACATCTGATCGCACCATTCTCTTTGGCGTCCACTGATCTCTCTGTTGGTTGTCTTCTCCATGGCGGTACACGCTTCCATCTCCTTGGGCTTGGATTTTGGCCCGGGGATGGACTTGGCAGATGAGATCAAGTGCACATTCAATAGATCTGTGCATCCGACCTCTGACTCGGGCCACTTCACGATGGTGGTCTCTTTTGCTCGGCATTCCTTCCGCTTGGACGAGGATAATGTTGGCCTCGCTCTTGAATCTGCTATTGGTGGATATTGCTCTCATCTCAAGGTATCATACCTCAATGATCAGGTTTTTTCATTCACGGTTTCTTGCAAACAAGTGGGGTTTTTTATTCTGCATCAACGTAGCTTTGTTTGCAATCAATTCAAGTGCTATTTTCATCTTTGGGGGCATGGCGGCCCCGATTGGGAAAAAGAATTTCGTCTCTGGCAAGCTGAATGTCAGCAGGAATGGACCTTGGTTAGTCCAACCAAGCGTAGAGTTGATCTTGGGATGCAGGCCATGCGACATGGTCCTAGTAAATCATCATTGCATTCTAATTATTCCTCTGGCCAACCTAAGAAAAACCTATGTTTTGCTACTTTCATCAACTATCCTGCTATTAAGGGGTATAGTTATCACCCCACGTCAACTGAGGTGTTGACTGTTCGGGAGGCTGATTATCCTATGTCATCTCATGAAGCCTTGGGCACCTCATCTCTTTCTCCGGTGACGGAGACAGCAGCCTCGCCGCCTCCGGCGATCCTTTTTGGTTCGTTTCAATCTCCCCCTGAATCTTCAGTGTCTGTTGGCGGCAAGCCCGGATCTCCCGCTGGTTTGAAATTGGTGCACCAGATTTTGTGGATATTCCGGATTCCCCACCGTCGGTTGGTCATGGGTCTGACTCGGAGCCCAGTATCTCTTCTCCTCAGCCCATTGTAATTTCTAAGGATGAGGAGGATAGCCCAACCCATGGAGACCCCCTAGTTTTCGAGCAGCTCTCTCCATCGCCACAGCATATTGTCAGGGATTTGCAGAGCTTTGACGAGATGATTGAGAATTTGGCTGCCAAGTTTTGGGACTGCCAAAACTGTTTGGGTATGGGCCACCAGACAGAGACCTGCTCAAACCGGATTCAGTGTAGGAATTGTTTCCGGTCTGGTCACATTAAACGGGATTGCACCGGCCAACCACCCGATTCCTCCTTCTGGGTGCCAAAAGTCCCATCCAAAGGCTTTGGAGCTCGCGCCAAGAAAGACAGCCCCGTGGCCTCTTCGGTTTCCCCAAACCAGACGCCTCCACCTCCCAAAAAACCCCAATCATCTACCTCCCACCCATCGCCGCCAAGCTTACGATCAGCACCTGCCGCTCCCGCTTCCACCGTGCCAGCAGAAGCAGCGCCGCCGTCCCCAATGGCGGTCTATGTGATTGACCCGCATCGATTTGTCCCGGCTGGTTACGACATCGTCGATGGAGGGGAAGATCACCTTCCAAGGACCTACTACATGCTGGCAATCCCACCTCCTCGCTCTCATGAGCAGTATATGGTGGCCATCGTCGAGCCTCTACCACCAGCTCATTTGGTTGCAATTCGTCGGCAGCAGGTTCTTGACTTCCTTACCCAGACTCTGCATATCCCGGTGCTCTCTGCTCAGACCTGGTTTCAAGGGGTAGGGCTCTTCGAGATGGAAGATCCAGTTGTGCGTGGCTCGTTTACCCAGCACCCACCCTTTCCCCTTGGAGTTGATGAAGATGGAGAGGAATTCTTTGTCAGGTTTATTCCACACAACCATGGAGAGGGTTTCAGGGCCATACATGGCCATAGAACTGGCTGGCTTATGTTTATTGGAGTGCCTCTAGACTATCGCAATACTCAGTGCTTGGCGGATGTAGTTGGAACTTTTGGTCAGTTTCACTATTGGAATCAAACCGATCGTCGCCTTGTTCGATCTCTGGTCAGAGTTTGTTTTCCAGATAATGCTCTGGTTTCGCGCTCTGTTGTCTTCCATGACTTTGCAAATTGGGGAGGCATTATCGTATCTTGGACTGCTGGTTGCTTCATTCTGACCGGAGAATTTGCTGATGCTATGATACCTGCGGATGAAGATCCGATGCCATTGGATGGTAATCCACATCCTTTGCCTGGTCTAAACCCCCCGCGGCCCTTTTGGTCCATGCCACCATACCCTGCGCTCGGTTGGAATGCAGTGCCACCTGACCACAATCCAGTTAACCATGGCCAGAACGCTGGTGGCTGGGGTGAGAATGTGAACAATGATGCTGCATGGGGCCCTTGGGATGAGCAAATTCATCAGCCACCACATCAACAGGCGGATGCACCTGAGCAGCAACAGGATCAAGTTCAAGAGCAGAATTCCATGGTTCTCAACCCCTCCCTGGACTCTGATAATGAGATGGATTTGGAGGAAGTACAGCAGCCCATCAATCACATTGTTGCACAGCACCCAGTGGCGCCATTGGACCCGATCCAACTTGGAATTGTCCGAGTGGTATATGGAGTGCTTCCTGCTCATCTCATCTGGGAGAGGTCTTTTCAGTCCTTGATGCCAGAATTTTTCATCAGGAATGTGCTAGCTCCTCTACCAGTGAACCAACAGTGGTCATCTCGGCTCACCACTTGTGTCTGGCCCAAGTACTATGGGACCAAATTTGGTTATCTGTTGCAGCTTGAAAATCCACCCACACCCCACTCTTCGGTCATCATTGAGGAGATCCTTCCTGAGTCTGCGGAGTCTGAAGTGCCACAAGCTGACAGCTCACCGTTGCAGTCTACCGATGATGTTCAGCCCCAGAACCCTGAAGAGGAGTTTCAGTTCTCATCTGTTTTACCTGCAGTGCTAGGGAAGCGTGGACGTGAGACCAGGCGTGGCCGCAGGTCCTCTATTGCAGTTGCTCCAACTCTGGATTTCTCTATCAGGTGCATGACATGCAGTGCGGCCAAGGCCTCTGGCTATAAACCTACTTCTGCAATTCCCATCAAGGCGACAACATTGAGGCGTCCGTGGGCCAAGAAGGCCAAGGTGGCAGTTGATGAACCTGAAGGAACAGCGCGGGCGCTACCTCCACCAACACCAATTCCTGGAATGCAGGCAGTAGGCGCTCGCCTGGGTATCTCTGAAGACCAGTTGACACTGGAGAAGCTTACGACTCCTCCAAAGAACTCCTCCTCTGATCCAGTTTCTGATGATGAGTAAACCTAGGTCTCAAGATCTACGCCAGAGGGGTTTTGCCTGGCATAGTTTTTGTTTGTTAGTGGCTACTTTTTATCTGAACTCGTTGAACTCTGTGATCTTTTGGTACGGGTGGATGTGGTTTATGATACTGCTATGTTATGCTTAGCAGTCCTTGATTTATTGCTGCGAGTTTATTATGGATAGTACAACTTATCGTAATTGGCGTGTGCTGTGCTGGAATGTTCGTGGCTTGAATTCTGATGCTCGTCACAGAGATGTGAGAGCAAAGATTGAGGAAAGTCAATGCTCTATTGTTTGCCTGCAAGAGACAAAATGTGATGACTTTGATATACCGAAAATTAGAGCTTTCTATCCTAGGCGCTTTGACACTTTTGCGTTTGGTCCGGCAAAGGGTGCATCTGGTGGCATTTTAGTAGTTTGGAACTCCTCAATCTTTAACGGGACTCTGGTTCAGATACAGAGTTTTGGCATTGTGGTTTCGTTTGAATCTGTCCATAACGCTGAGAAGTGGACCCTAGTGTCAGTCTATGGACCCTGTGATGGTCCCCTTCGGGATAACTTTGTTAGTTGGCTTTATCATTTGAATATCCCCACGGATGAAAATTGGTTGCTCTTAGGAGATTTTAATTTCATTCGTTCCTTGGATAACAGAAACAGACCGGGTGGTGATGTTAATGACAAATTTCTCTTTAATGAGATCATTGGACACTTGGGCCTGCTTGGACTACCTTTGAAGGGTAGGAGCTTTAATTGGTCCAATATGCAAGAACAACCACTGTTAGAGCAGCTGGACTGGTTTTTTACAACCTCAGATTGGATTTCTTTCTATCCTAATACAGTTGTTCTGCCTCTGGCAAAAACGTCTTCCGATCATGTTCCTTGTGTGGTTTCCATTGACACAAATATACCTAAGGCCAAGGTATTTAGGTTTGAAATACTGGGTGGACATGCCAGGGTTTATGGACTGTGTCAGGAGCTCTTGGAATCAGCCTGTGTTTGCTGACCTGTCTGCTTCTGCAATTTTGTCAACCAAGTTTAAGCGCCTGCGCTATGCACTTAAGGCCTGGAGCAAAAACTTGTCGTATATTAAACGACTCACAATGGACTGCTGCCAGGTAATCTTGTATTTTGATAACTTGGAAGAGCTGTGGCCTCTCACCACGCCTGAATTTAACTTTCGGAAGATTGTTAAGCTACACCATGAGGATCTGCTTAGAATACATTATATTTATTGGAAGCAGAGGTGTACTATCCGTTATATTAAGGTTGGGGAGGAGAATTCTAAGTTCTTTCATGCCATGGCCTCTGAACATTTACGCAGGAATACTATTGCCAGTCTGTCAGTTGCAGGTGGTGACCCAGTCTCTGATCACTCCCAAATGGCGGGAATTCTTTGGTCATCATTTAAAAACAGAATGGGTCGGGCCCAAGGAATTGATATGGGCTTTGATCTGCATAATCTCATTCACCCATTTGAAGGCTTATAGAGCTTGTCTGGACCTTTCTCTGCTGAGGAAATTAACACTGTCTTGAAGGATCTGCCAACTGATAGAGCTCCTGGGCCTGATGGCTTTAATGGCCTCTTTGTCAAGAAGTGTTGGCCTATCATTGAGAAGGATTTTTTGAATCTCATATAGGACTTCTATGATGGGAGGTTATCTCTGGAGAATATCAATGGCTCTCTCATCACCCTGATACCAAAGATGATGTCTCCTGAGGGACCAGAGGATTTTAGGCCAATTTCCCTGACTAACACATGTCTAAAGTTCCTTACTAAGCTACTGGCAAACAGGCTGCAAAAGGTAATTCTTCAATGCATTCACAAAAATCAATATGGGTTTTTGAAGAGTAGAGCCATACAGGACTGCCTGGCTTGGGCTTTTGAGTACATACGTCAATGTAAACAGTCAAGAAGGCTTATCATCATTTTGAAGCTGGATTTTGCAAAAGCCTTTGACACCGTGGAGCATGACCTTATCCTGCAAATCCTCCAGCACAAAGGTTTTGATGCAAAATGGATTGCTTGGATTAAAGAGATCCTTTCATCTGGCTCATCATTTGTTCTTCTCAATGGTATGCCTGGTAAACAGTTCAAATGCAAATGTGGGGCCAGGCAGGGTGATCCTCTCTCCCCACTTTTGTTTGTCATAGCTGCTGATCTTCTTCAAACTGTGGTCAATGATATGCTGGCTAGGGGAGTCTTAACCCTCCCAGTCTCCTCTCATGATCCTGATTTTCCTATGGTTCAGTATGCAGATATTACAATAATCATCCTCTTTGCAGTGGAGGATTAGTTGGTTGCTCTAAAGAACATGCTCCATATTTTTCAGCAGTCAACTGGCCTAAAGGTGAATTTTGCCAAGTCTTCAATGGTTCCCATCAATATTGAGCTAGCTGACGCGCAGAGGCTATCCAACATTTTGGGATGTAAGTTGGAACAGTTACCTTTCACATATCTGGGTCTGCCCCTTGGAACTACAAGACCTAGAATTGTTGATCTAATGCCTTTGGTGGACAGTGTTGAAAGAAGATTATCTGTTAGCTCTGCCATGCTTAATCAAGGTTCCAGGTTGCAATTGCTCACATCAGTGCTTACTTCAATGCCCATATACTTCCTCTATAGTTTGCATATTCCTCCTGGTATTATCAAGCAGCTAGATAGGATTTTCAGGCAATGCCTTTGGAGGGGAAACTCTGATGTGCCCAAACAATCCTTAGCTGCCTGGGATTTAGTTTGCAGACCTAAGGATAAGGGAGGCCTAGGGATTCTTAATCTGAATATTCGGAACCAAGGACTCCTTCTCAAGCATTTGCATAAAATTTATAATAAGCAGCAGGTACCATGGGTTCAGTTGATATGGGATAGTTATTATGATGGCGTGGTGCCCCATGCAACAATACTCACTGGCTCATTTTGGTGGAAGGATATACTCAAGCTTGCTGACCATTATAGGTCAATTGCCTCAGTGCAAATTAATATGGGTGATTCTGCTCTTTTTTGGCTTGATGCTTGGCATGTGGGTGGTTCTTCCCGGCCCTTGAACTTGAGACTACCATGACTCTTCACCTTTGTTTTGGATGACAAGGTTTCTGTCAGGGACTTCATAGAAAATCAAGATTTGTTCTCCATGTTTCATCTGCCAATATCCCAGGAGGCAGCAGTTGAATTGGAAATCTTAGAAGGATGGTTGTTTCATCTACAGAGAGACCCCTCACTGCCTGATGTTTGGATATGGCTTGGAAAGTCTAGGCAGTTCTCAGCAAAGAGCTTTTATGACATCATGCATACACACCTTCCAACTATTCAACCATGTAAGTGGCTTTGGCAGAGCAGATGTACTATGAAAATAAAAGTTTTTGGCTGGCTCCTTTTCTTTGACAGGCTGAACACGAAGGCCATGTTGGTCAGAAGGCATTGGAGGTCCCCTTTGGACGATAACCTATGTGTCATCTGTAATGCCTATGTTTATGAAGATAGAGCACACCTCTTCTTTGAATGTAACTTCAGTTGCAGGGTTTGGAATTACTTGCAAATCGATTGGAGACATGGCTCTAATATTCAGCAGTGTATCTCCCAAGCAAGGCAGAGATTTGGTCATCCATTCTTCTTTGAAGTGATGCTCACAACTGCTTGGAATATATGGATCCAGAGAAATGGGAGAACTTTCAGGGGGACAAGGGCTACTTTTGCTGCATGGAGATGTAGCTTTAAACATGATATTCTTTTGTTGTCTCATAGACTTAAGGATAGCATTAAGCTTAGGCTTGTTGATTGGGTTAATTCCCTTATGTAAAGTAAGCTTTCTTTCTAACTTAGTTTAGGCCTGTAACCGTTAAACTCCTCTGTACAGTTTTGTTTGTTTGATTATTGCAATAAAGGGTTGTGGGGTTTTTACCCTACAGTAAATATTCAAAAAAAAATACTTTGCTACAGATATTAAGTCTTTCAGGTGTGGTTGAATTGACAACTCAACTGCTAATACTTGCGAATATTCTTTGGCTCCCCTTATGTTGAATCAATAAATTTGGCTTGAATACTCTACCCTCAAAAACTATTGCGATCCCCTATACTTGTGGGTTATCATCGATGTCGAATCCATGGCGATGAAGAGTGGCGGTGCTCTCGATGTCCAACCATTCCTAATTAACCGAAACACCTTAGGAAACAAAAAAAATCACGAACTCAAAATCTCAAATGTCAAATGTCAAATGGTGGTAGCAGAAATGCGGTGGTGCTTTCGGAGTTAGAATGTGGAAATCGGGGTGGTCGGTTATGCTTGTTGGAGTTGAAGTCACCGTCACTAAGTAGCCGAAACACCTTGAAGACACAAACCACAACTCAAATAATCTCGAATAAAATTGGGTTAAGTTGGTGGAAATGTATGGTGGGCAAGGTCATGCCAAAGTTATGGTGGCGGTTGATGAACAAGTAACCGTCCATAAGTAGCCAAAACACCTTAGGAGACTCGAATCACAACTCAAGCAACCACAAATGCAATGGACATCAAAATGGTTTAGGTTGCGGAAAGCTATGGTGGTAATGCGGATGATATAGTGGAGGGCCTAGGCAAAGATGCCAAAATGTCAAAAAAAATGAAGTCAAATGGTGCAGCAACCTATCTAGGTGGATGGGGAATGTCAATAGCTATCCAATCAGCTAAAGAAATCGGACTCCGGATGTGAAAGTTATGACCAAATTAGTGAAACACGGGAGGCTGAAATTCCCAGGGGTCAGATGTCCGGGGGGAGCCCGGATTTCTAGGGGTGTCTGTCTAGAAACGCGTGCGATTTTGTGCTCCAGGTGCTGGATGTCTGACCGGGGACCTGGATGTCTAGCCCGACGATTCGAGATCTCGTCTAGGGTGGAAATTTCGATTTAGGGGCGGAATTTCGTGATTCCAAGGTCAAAATTGAGAAGATTTCGTGGATGGAAATTGTGACAAAGATGGGGGGAAGTTAGATCCACTTGAAACACAACGAATCCAAGGATCAAAACCAACAAAATCTCCTCAAACCAACAAATCACAAAAAATGGTGGGGCTATTTTTGGTGGGGATTTTCGAAATTAGGACGATATCAAACAAAATTATGCTAGAAAACGAAGGGGAGGACTCCAATTTCGTGATCAACGTGGATCATCATACCAAGATGCTGTAGGGTGGAACCCTAATGGCTGATCTTTCACAAATTGGAGGGGGGTTCCTCGAAGAACACGAAGAACACGAGGAAGAACACGGGGAAGAACGGGGAGAAATCAAAAGAGAAACACTCAAGAACAAGTCCAATCACACATCCTCTAGACTAACAAACACATGGATCCACAAGGTACATGAACAATCAAAGGGAAAGATACACGGTAGAGTTCATCCCAAATCCAAAGGAGATGGGGTCTTGATGATCTAGGTGGATCCTTCCCACAAGGGGGTCTTGAATCCCTCGGGATCTTCTCACATCCTCACATGGAGGTCTTGAACTCCTTGGGAGTGGTCTCTCTCTCTCTCTCAAGAGGAGAAGGTAAGGAGCAAAGCTCAACTAAGATGAGCTGTCATATTGCTAACCCTAGAATGGAGGTGGGTGAAGAGTATATGCAGGCTAGTCCATGAAGGGGTAAGTGAGAGGGGGGATACATGGGCCTCAGGGTTGTCTCTGCGTGCAGGCAGGTGATGTCTACTACACAACCTTCTTGTAGACTCGTGTTGGGCCTCCAAGCGCAGAGTTTTGTAGGACAGTAGCAATTTTCCCTCAAGTGGATGACCTAAGGTTTATCAATTCGTGGGAGGCATAGGAGGAAGATGGTCTCTCTCAAACAACCCTGCAACCAAACAACAAAGAGTCTCTTGTGTCCCCAACACACCCAATACAATGGTAAATTGTATAGATGCACTAGTTCGGCAAAGAGATGGTGATACAAGTGTAATATGGACAGTAGATATAGGTTTTTATAATCTGAAAATATAAAAATAGCAAGGTAACTAGTAACAAAAGTGAGCAAAAATGGTATTGCAATGCTTGAAAACAAGGCCTAGGGTTCATACTTTCACTAGTGCAAGTTCTCTAAAAAATGATAACATAATTAAATCATATGGCAATCCCTCAATGTGCGACAAAAGTCACTCCAAAGTTCCTATCGCGGAGAACATAAGATGAAATTGCTTGTAGGGTACGAAACCACCTCAAAGTTATTCTTTCCGATCAATCCATTGAGCTATTCCTATAAATGTCACAAACAGCCCTAGAGTTAGTAGCAAAATAACACCGTATGATACACATCAATCAACCCTAATGTCACCTAGATACTCCAATGTCACCACGAGTATCCGTGGGTCAATTATAAGATATGCATCAAACAACTTCAGATTCATAATATTCAACCCAGCACAAAGAACCTCAAAGAGTGCCCCAAGATTTGTACCGGAGAAACAAGGGCGAAAACGTGCATCAACCCCTATGCATAGATTACCCCAATGTCACCTCGGGAATCCGCGAGTTGAGTGCCAAAACATACATCAAGTGAATCAATATAACATCCCATTGTCACCACAGATATCCCATCGCAAGACATACATCAAGTGTTCTCAAATCCATAATAGTATTCAATCCGATAATAGTGAAACCTCAAAGGTAAAACTCAATTCATCACAAGAAGGTAGAGGGGGGAAACACCATATGATCCAACTATAGTAACAAAGCTCGCGGTACATCAAGATCATGCCAAGAACACAAGAGAGAGAGAGAGAGAGAGATCAAACACATAGCTACTGGTACATACCCTCAGCCCCGAGGGTGAACTACTCCCTCCTTGTCATGGAGACCGCCGGGATGATGAAGATGGCCACCCGTGATGGTTTCCCCCTCCGGCAGGGTGCCAGAACGGGCTCCCGATTGGTTTTTCATGGCTACAGAGGCTTGTGGCGGCGGAACTCCCGATCTAGGTTTCTTTCTGGAGGTTACGAGATTTATAGTAATTTTTGGTGTCGCTCTCACCTCAGGGGGGTTCCCGAGGAGTCCACAAGCCAGGGGGCGCAGCCCCTGGGCTTGTGGCCTCCTCGGTCACTCCCTGGCCCAGCTCCGGTGCTCCTGGTGTCTCTTTCGGTCCATAAAAGATCATCGTAAATTTTCAGCCTATTCCAAGAACTTCTATTTCTGCATAAAAAACGACACCACAGTAGTTCTGCTGAAAACAACGTTAGTCCGGGTTAGTTCTAATAAAATCATACCAAAACCATATAAAATTGTTGCAAACATGGCCTGAATACTACATAAATTATAGATATGTTGGAGACGTATCAGCAGGTGCTAGATGTCCTGGCGTTCGCGAGATGCCGGATGTCCGGGGCACTAGCCTGATGTTCGGCCATTTGATGGCCTTCACTGTTGTTCTCCTCTGTCAGATTTCCGGGGCGATGCCAGATGTCCGGGGCTCGGCCAAATGTCCAGGGCTCGGCCAGATGTCCGAGTCCTGTAGCTTCAACAACTCCGTCTTCTTTCGTCTCCGCTTCCATGCTTCCCTCGCGGTGGATGTAGTTGTTCCTTGGCACTTGTAGTCCTCGTCATCCATGAAGCTACGACAATATCTATGCATGCACACGATAGTAATTTCAAGTAGTATACTGATACGTCTCCGTTGTATCTATGATTTTTTATTGTTCCATGCCAATATTCTACAACTTCTACATACTTTTGGCAACTTTTTACACTATTTTTGGGACTAACATATTGACCCAGTGCCCAGTGCCAGTTCCTGTTTGTTGCATGTTTTTTGTTTCGCAGAAAATCCATATCAAACGGAGTCCAAATGGGATAAAAACTAACGAAGATTTTTTTTGGAATATATGTGAATTTTGGGAAGTGGAACCAATGCGAGACGATGCCCGGGGAGCCCACGAGGGTGAGGGGCACGCCCTGGGCCCTCATGGCCACTCCGTAAGGCGGTTGGTTCCCTTCTTTCGCCGCAAGAAAGCCAATATCCGGATAAAAATCGTGTCCAAATTTCAGCCCAATCGGAGTTACGGATCTCTAGGAATTTAAGAATCGGTGAAAGGGCAGAATCAGGGAGCGCGGAAACAAAAGGAAACAAAGAGAGAGATCCAATCTCGGAGGGGCTCCCGCCCTTCCGCCGCCATGGAAGCCAAGGACCAAAGGGGAAGCCCTTCTCCCATCTAGGGGGAAGGTCAAGGAAGAAGAAGAAGAAGAGGGGCTCTCTCTCCCCCTCTCTCCCGGTGGCGCCGGAATGCCGCTGGGGCCATCATCGTGTGACCGCAATCTACACCAACACCTCCGTCATCTTCACCAACATCTTCATCACCTTCCCCCATCTATCTACAACGGTCCACTCTCCCGCAACCCGCTGTACCCTATACTTGAACATGGTGCTCTATGCTTCATATTATTGTCCAATGATGTGTCGCCATCCTATGATGTCTAAGTAGATTTTGGTTGTCCTATCGGTAATTGGTGAATTGCTATGATTGGTTTAATTTGCTTGTGGTTATGTTGATGTCCTTTGGTGCCCATCATATGAGCGCGAGCGTGGATCACACCATAGGGTTAGTTGTATGTTGATAGGACTATGTATTGGAGGGCAAGAGTGACAGAAGCTTCAACCTAGCATAGAAATTGATGCATACGGGATTGAAGGGGGACCAATATATCTTAATGCTATGGTTGGGTTTTACCTTAATGAACGTTAGTAGTTGCGGATGCTTGCTAATAGTTCCAATCATAAGTGCATAGAATTCCAAGTCAGGGATGACATGCTAGCAGTGGCCTCTCCCACATAAAACTTGCCATCGGTCTAGTAAAGTAGTCAATTGCTTAGGGACAATTTTGCAACTCCTACCACCACTTTTCCACACTCGCTATACTGACTTTATTGCTTCTTTACCTAAAACGGCCCCTAGTTTTTATTTACGTGCTCTTTATATTCTTGCAAACCTATCCCGTTACACCTACAAAGTACTTCTAGTTTTATACTTGTTCTAGGTAAAGCGAACGTCAAGCGTGCGTAGAGTTGTATCGGTGGTCGATAAAACTTGAGGGAATAGTTGTTCTAACTTTAGATCCTCATTAGGTTCGACACTCTTACTTATAGAAAGAGGCTACAATTGATCCCCTATACTTGTGGGTTATCATATACCATCCTCGAAGGGGTCAAGTGAATGCGTGCAAACGAGATGATTCACCTTTTTGTATGTGAAGTAGATGTCGCACGTGTCACTTGCCAAACGGACTCTTTACATGGTGATGTCCGTAGGATGCTACGCATCAATCACCCTGGCGACGTGGGAGTGAAGCAGGCTGCGGTGCACTCTATATAAGCCGTCCTCCTCCTCTAGAGCAAGGTTAAGGACTCTCTGTAATCATACCCCCCCCCCAAGAAAAGAAACCTAAGGGCATGAGACATAGGGTCGTTACCTCCTCCGAGAGGGGCCTGAACTCATAAACACCGAGTGTTACACCTGCGTCATAGCTAGGATTTGCCCCTCTTTCGTACCCCTAGTACTTATTATCAGGATCGTAACCTCGACAGTTGGCGCCCACCTTGGGGCCACATGTCTAGCGATTTTACAGCACAGGTGGAATTTCAACATCTTCATCATCATGTTAGTCGGCGGCGAGATCCGTTTCGGAGCGCTCAGCTTCATCGCCGATGACTCGGCGTGGCTTCGAGAGGCCCCACTGGAAGTGGAGGCGTTGCCCATCCGAGGCGCGGTGCACTTCTGTGCATCCTCATTCGGAGTCCTGATCCGACGGCCATTGGTCCCGTACCGAGTAGCTCCCCTTCTACCCGCAGTACGCCATCGCAAGCACCCAAAACGCTCATGGTTGCAGCGTTGGATCAAGCACGCTGTGGCCCTTCAGGCCACGACAAAACATGTGGCGTCTCTCGAGTTCGATGAGCCTGCCCTCGACCTATCGGAAGGGCTTCATGAGGGCTCCACCGACGAGTCCGAGTGCGAGAGCGTCGAGTCGACGACAGAGGTTCTCATGGACGACAACGCGGAGCATCACACGCCCCCGGGGTACACATGCCCCCGGGATGGCCGCCCGGCACTAATGGCGGCGGCGAGGAAGGCCTTTTCCCCCGTCATGAGCCATATGTCCCTCAGGACCATCTGGAACGACTCTTCAGGCTGCAGATCCTTGTAGATTCTCCCCATGGCTCCTCTCAACCAAGTGATGTAGCCCAAGGCGTTGTCGAGGCGGTCACCCAGTCAGAGGACGGCAAGGGCGGCCTTGTCATTGACAATCAGCCTGGGTGGGTCCAGATCACGCTCGATTCTCTTAGTCTCCAGATCCTCATTGGGACAGTATTCTGTCGGGAGAAATCATCACATAAATCAAGAGTTGAAGAAACCCGAGAGCAAATGAATTTCATTCGGTCAGAAGACTTACCAGTAAGCTTCTCGTTCATCTTCGAGTAGAAGTCATCGATGTACTGCTCAAGTGTGTTCTTCTTCTCAAGCAGCCGAGCAACCTTCTCCTCCAAGGTCTTCTTCTCCTGCTCGAAGACTCTGGCATGTTCCTTACACTTCTCTCCCACTCGGAGGCTTCACCTTTTGCCGCACCGGCAGCGGACTTGAGGGTCTTGATCTCCTCCTCCAATTTGCCGACTGACGCCAGCTTCTCCTCGGCGGTCTTGGTTTTGGTCCTGGCCTCCTTTTGTGCCTGCGCCAGCTACTTGTCCTTGTCCTCCAAGGCCTGCTTCGTGGCATCTAAAGAAATAGAAGTCCCGAGCCTCTTTACGAGTTGGGCATTCTCGCTATGAACATCTGTCGAGGAAAATTGACTCGGATCAAGGGAGAAAACGAAATGCCGTGACCAGCCGGATGAGACGACTAACCTCCCAGGGTCTTCTTCTCCTTCTCCAGTCGGGCACTCTTGGTGCTTCTTGGCATCCAGATCCACTCGGAGCGATTCACCTCCTTCTCCAAGGCGACGTACTGAGATCCCAGCTCGCAGGCCCTCTGTTACAATATAAGAAGACACCCAGTCAGAAGAAATGAACAAGACCAACATCAAACCCTCAAACACCAGATTGTACCGAGTTGGCAATGAAGAAGATCGAGGACAACAACACACTAGCCTAGTTCACTTGGCTGACCACCGAGTCGGCAATGAAGAAGATCAAGGACAACAACACACATGTCCCAGATCACTCGATGAACCACCGAGTCGGCAATGAAGAAGATCGAGGACAACAACACACTGGCCTAGATCACTCGGTTGACCACCGAGTAGGCAACGAAGAAGATCAAGGATAACTACAACAACAAGGGCCCACTCATCTAGCCGAGTGCGTTGAAGCACTCCGAGTGCTACACAATAGGTACAGTTCTGAAGACTGCCACTGATTGCCCGCAATCGCAGGCAGTCTCAGGGACTACACCCAGTAGGTGCACTCAGCGTGCCCCCACTATAGAACATTCAGTCGGATAGTTCACAAAAAATGATTGGCAATTGACCCCAGGGGGAAGACGCTAGAAACTCTAAGACTCCCATCGACTGCTTCTCGTTGACGGCAGCCTTGGGGACTACACCCAATGGGTGCACTCAGCGTGCCCCAACTGGAACCGAAAACACTCACAAACGCTCTGGCTAAATTTGAGTGAAAACAGTGTTAAAGAAAAAATTAAGCTCTAAGACTCCCGCCGACTGCTTCCAGTCGACGGCAGCCTCGGGGACTACACCCAGTGGGTGTGCCCTGTGCGAACCCACTGCTAGGAATACTATCGTCCATTCGGAACATGAAGAAGAAACCAAAATTCAAAAACTTCGACTGGAAATCATATTCACAATTGTACTTACTCGGGCGTTGGTCTGCAGAGCCTCGCTGGCATCATACGCGTCCTTCAGCTGCTCACACATCAGCTTCACCTAAATGAGAGCCTCCTTGCTCGCCCCCACTTGGTCTTCCGGGCCATGGTACAGGGGGTAGGTGGTGATGGAGGTTGACGGTGGTGCAAGCACAGACCTTGGTGTCAGAGTTGTGGTAGTCATAGGCGCGGAGCTGCCGTGGGCTAGAGGACTCGGCCTAGTGGTCCTCGCAGCGGTCTTGGCAGGCAAAACATGCTCCACTCGGCGAGGAGAGCCCTCCTGCACAATCACATCGACGTTGGTCGCCCCCCTATTAGCCTCCAGGTTGGGCGGGTCGACCTTGTTGTCGTCATCTAGCTGGATGATCTCAGTCGGCGCTGCACAGACACACAGATTAATATATCAAATAAAATCAATCGAATGGAGATCCAAAAATCCAAATCAGCTGGTGCGGCCATACCTTTGGAGGTGGCAGCGTCCGCCGCATCGGTCTCACCCTGACCCATTTGGGGGCATTCAGATCCAACGACGTGGTCAATGTCTCGTTGCTGCAAAACACAATATCACTCGGCCGTCAGCCGAGTCGAGATGACAACAGAGGAAAACTCAGCGAGAACACTTACATCGATGCCACCAGCACAACCACCTAGATCCGGGGCATAGCGGCTTTGCGGGGCTTGGAGGCAATCAGCTTGGTTGCTTAGGTTGCTTCTCGGTGGAGCTCTCTGCCTCAGGACGCCCGCGCTTCGAGCTGCGCGTTGTGCGAGCTGACGTAGTCAGCTGCGAAGTGCCTCCCGCCTTGCCACTCAGATCATGTTGCGCCTTGGTAAAGGGCTCTGTGGAGCCTTCTGATGAGGGCGAGGACTCGGCCTCCTCCCCCTCCTCTGTGCTCTCCACCTCGTCGCTCTCCTCGTCGTCCTCATCATCCTCCTCTGAGTACTGAAGCTCTGTGCCACTCATCACGTCCTCTGGTGACCGGTCGACCACCCGTACTTCGGAGATCAGCTACTAGAAATTTTGAAGACAACAAAGACGCCACAAAAAGGAAGTCAGATGCACAAAAAATAACCAAAGGACGGTCCGACTGGTCGGGAAAAGTATTACCTCGATCGACGGCGTGTCCTTGGCATACGGGGGCACCTGTAGGTGTCAAAACCGGCAGATCTCGGGTAGGGGGTCCCGAACTGTGCGTCTAAGGATCGAGGGTAACAGGAGGCAGGGGACACGATGTTTACCCAGGTTCGGTCCTTCTTGATGGAGGTAATACCCTACTTCCTGCTTGATTGACTTTGATGAGTATAGGGGTTACAAGAGTTGATCTACCTCGAGATCATAATGGCTAAACCCTAGCTATCTAGCTTGTATGATTATGATTGCCTCTACAAACTAAACCCTCCAGTTTATATAGACATCGGAGGGGCCTAGGGTTGTACAAAGTCGGTTTACAGAGGAAGGAATCTTCATATCCGAACGCCAAGCTTGCCATCCACGCAAAGGAAAGTCCCATCCGGACACGGGGGAGAGTCGTCCGTCTTGTATATTCACGGCCTATCAGTCCGGCACATGTCATATTGCCCGGACGCCCGAGGACCCCCTAATCCAGGACTCCCTTAGTAGCCCCCAAACCAGTCTTCAATGACGACGTGTCCGGCGCACAAATTGTCTTCGGCATTGCAACGCGGGTTCCTCCCCCAAATACTTCAAAGCATTTGAACCAAAGGGCTATATTCGGCCTTTACATCTTCGGTCTTGTTAAGGTGAATTCTTCGAACAGCTCGGTTTTACTTTAAATGTCATACCCTTCGGCTTGTGTGCTCCCGTCGCCTCAGCTTCCACGTGGCTAAAGAATATGAAGGGTCCAAGTGTTTTTGCAGAGAACACCCCGACGGCCGCACGGAAGGTGTCTATTTAAGGAGATTAGATCTCAGATGCCATTCCATACCAGGCGAAAATCCTTCGAAATTGCCACAAGGAAACACGCAGTCATGGCCAGCGCTCCTAGTTCTTCCTCCCGCCCCCACAGCCCTCAAAAAGGCAATTGGGAGAGCTGCTCTGTATCCCATGCCCAGTTGACCAAGCTCTAGGTGCAGGGATATCTCCCCCTGCAGATCTAGTCCCCGTTCGGGCGGGATTAACTTCCTTTACTCGCAAAGCCCTGGCAGAAAATTTCCCGAATCCCTCAGAAGGGGAGCGAGTGTGCTTTGTTTCCTTTCTATTAAGAGGCGTTGGATTTCCAATCCATCCTTTCCTCCAAGGTCTCCTGGAGTACTACGGTCTCCAACTGCACAATCTCACAACGGGCTCCATTTTGCACATTGCGGGCTTCGTCGCTCTTTGCGAGTTGTTCCTAGGCTGCGAGGCCCATTTCGAGCTATGGAGGAAGCTTTTCTGCCTCGTCCCTCGCTCCCAAAAGGGATCCATATTCGAGGTGGGCGGTGCCGAAGTATGGTGCATAGCCGGGATGGGATATCTATCCGGCACTCCGAAGAAGGCATCCTAAGAGTGGCCGTCGGAGTGGTTTTATATTGAAGACGTCGTTCTCTTGGACCCAATCTGACGAGACCTACCTGAATTTTCCAATGCCCGTTAAAGAAGCGCCACAGCTGGCGCCCCCGGAGCCTCGAGGAGGATGATAGTACGGAGGTTAAGAGGTTAATGGACAAGATAAAAATACTCGCCCAATCCGGATTGTCCATAATTGAGGTCATGGCAATCTCCATAACACGAGGTGTTCAGCCACTCCAATCCAGAGGACTCCCCATGTGGAACTACAATGGGGAGGATGACACATCTCGCTACGGGCGCAAGGGTCCGGACAACTTCGCCGCCCTGGCCGCCATGTTGGCTGATCTTTATAAAGGAGAGAAAGAAGAATTCACTCGCCTCAAGTGCCGAGATGGCTTTTCCATGTACAACCCCCCTACCTGGATAAGCTTTCAATCCAGAACCTCACTCAATCCTCTTTCTGAGTCGCAACTAGTTGAACTTAACCCGACCACCTTTAACAGGAATGGAGGAAGGGTGTCACGGGGATCTATAGCCCCGCTCCCCAGCTGGAGGACCATATTCGGGATCTGGATCCCGGATTTGAGGAGGATCTGGACATATTTGTGGAGCTCAAGGAGGGGGTCTTCTATCAGGCAAGCTACGACGGCACAAAAGTGCCCATTGTAGCCGATTACCCTGGCCTTCTCCCTTCCTCCCATGTAAGTACCCAGGGAGCGTCTCCTCCAAAAGAGTTTTCCCATCGCGCCTCACCCACCGCACTGTCTCGTGCTTCAAAAGGGTGGCGCTCATCTCGCCACACCGCATCGGGATCGTCCCTTAAGAAGGCGACGCCTACACAGGGCGAGTCTTCGAAAAGAAAGGTGGAGGGTGATACTTCCAAGCCCCTACCTTCATCAAAAAGGTACGGTTTTTAATACACCCCGTGGCAAACATACCGAACTGTGACATTTTCTGTTGTGCCATATTTCAGGAAGAGCATTCACCGGGCTGTACCCGGAGACCCCGCCGGACATATGTCCCCCAATCCGACCCTGGACCCTGCCTCCAGGGCTAGAGTTGATACGGGTGCAATGTCGGATTGTCCTCTCTCCGAAGATTCGGATAATGTATCCATCACCAACTCCGAAGTGGAGAGTGCAATGAACCATCAGCGCCAAAGGGCAGCTATGTGCGACCCCAACTTCACTAAAGAGGCATTCAATGCCTTCAGCTCGGCGGATGCATACTTCCGAGCTGCTCAGGATGGGCTTGCCGGAGCCACTTACCAGCTTTCAAAGGACATGCGGGAAAGGTCAATTTGTGTAGATTTAATAGTCATATACCAGTAGCCCCCAAGACTTGAAACAGTTGAAGCAACTGATTGTAAGGATCGATGTATAGTCAGGTACTCACGGAGAAGAAAAACATGCTGTCTCAGGAGCTGGAACAATGTCGGACCCAGCTGACTGCTGTTACCGCCGAACTGGAGAAGTCCAAGGAGGCATCGACTGGTAATGTCCCCTTCTGTCTGGATAACATAATCATATGCCAGTAATGTTGATGCAAAACACTATTGCATTTACGATGGCAGGATCGTCGGATCAGCTGGAAGAGAAACTAAAGGCGGCGCAGGCGGATAAACAACATGCCGAAAGGCTAGAGGCCGCTGGTCAACGTGTACTGACACGGACCAAGGATGAGAAGAACAAGCTGCAGGACGCCAACACCCAGCAAGACGAGGAGCTGAAAGACGTGCGAGCCCCACTGGCGGACGCCTTGAAGGAGCACCGAAAGCTGAGAGGCGGCATATTCAGTATGCCCTTTAGCTTACTTTCGTATAGTTCGCTAATGCGGATCTTCAAGTTTATTTCTATATGATTATGATTGCCTCTACAGACTAAACCCTCCAGTTTATATAGACACCGGAGGGGCCACGGGTTGTACAGAGTCGGTTTAAAGAGGAAGGAATCTTCATATCCAAACGCCAAGCTTGCCATCCACGCAAAGGAAAGTCCCATCCGGACACGAGGGAGAGTCTTCCGTCTTGTATCTTCACGGCCTATTAGTCCAACCCATGTCATATTGATCGGACGCCCGAGGACCCCCTAATCCAGGACTCCCTCAGCACCCACCTACCCCCCTGTGGGTTGTCTCGAGGCAAGTGATGGCTCTGATCTTGGCGCCCACGTCCTTCTCGGTGAGCTCCTCCGGGTGCACCCGAGTGGGGTCATTAGGACCCTCATACATCCACATGGGATGCACCCTAGCCCGCAGCGGTTGGATCCACCGACTGAGGAATTTCTCCAGCAGATCCATCCCATTGACGCCGGCATTCACGACCCCAATGAAGGCGCTAGCCAGGATGCCCACCTCCGTCTTCTCCTCCTTCATCACTGGTTGTTGGCTCTAGGGACATCCCTGCAGTAAAATCAACTCCCCTACCACCCCTTAACAGAGTCGGGGAAGCTCATCTTAGGGAAGGCGTTGCCGCCCCTGAGCTGGATCCCCAAACCTCCACATAGCTTGGTGACGTGGGTCTTCGCACCAGTCGACGAGTCCTTCTTCACGGTCATCGACCAACATGTGAAGATGTGCTTGAAGAGGCCCCAATGCGGGTGGCAACGAAGGAAGTTTTTGCATAGGGAAATAAAAGTCGAGAGGTAGACAACAACGTTTGGAGGGAGATGGTGGAGTTGCGTCCCTAAATTGTCCAAAAAGGCTCGGAAGAAGGGATGAGGAGGCATGGAGAAACCTCGTTCGATGTGAGTCACCGGGAGGACGCACTTGTCCTCCTGCGGCGTCGGCTCGACCTCACCTGCCTTCGGATGCCTCCATCCATCCGCCGGAATGAGCCCCTCCACGGTGAGATCCTCCAGCCATTTGGTCTAGACGCGCAAAAAGATCCAATCCCCCGATGCGTCGCCAACCAGAGCGCCCGAGCTCGAGGAAGTGACCTTCCCGGCCTTCTTTGCCTTATCTTCCTTCGCCGTGGAGTCCTTTGCCATGGCCTCCAGTGCTTTGGTTGGCAAGGGA
Organism: Triticum aestivum; assembly: GCF_018294505.1. Classification (NCBI taxonomy): domain Eukaryota; kingdom Viridiplantae; phylum Streptophyta; class Magnoliopsida; order Poales; family Poaceae; genus Triticum; species Triticum aestivum. The sequence goes on along the minus strand of NC_057811.1, from coordinate 383,072,757 downwards.
GTGGTCGGGTGGAGAAGAGAAGCGAAGGAGTCGAGGAGGAAAGGGGGGTATGAGGGAGTAACCCTATCCCCCAAACCTTTCATACCTCCAGTAAAAATCGCACGGCGGATCTGATCTCCGGCCGCAGATCCCTAGATTGACGGCACCCGCGACGACAGCACACACACAATAACCATCACACATGGTGGATTTCGGGGGCGAAAACCGAGGCATCATGCCCCACTTTCCCCACTAAGCCATGACGTTACCGCTTCTGCGCGTGCACTGTCGGAGTAATGGGCCACGGGTAGCCTAATCCAACCCCCCGAACCTTTCAAGACATCGGGGCTGGCTGCGCCCCTCAAGACTTCAAGATGAAGCGCCGCCTTCTGGTGGCCGGCTGGCTGAACGGCCGGCTGCCAGAAGACGGCCACGCTCAGGAAGGCAGCACCGAGACGGGTCGACTCCTAGCAGGCGGCCTCCAGAGAGGCCGGCTCCTAGCAGTCGTCCCACGATGCCCTCAAAGTCTGTGCCCCCATTAAGAAGACAAGACAGTGCAAGGCTACAGTGTAGCCCATCACCCCCGTATCCAGGGCCGGGCGTGGCTACAGTGCTCCGTACAAGCGGAGATCTCCGCCCAGCGCGGCACTGTCGCCACTCCGCCCCTGACGTCACTCCTGTCAGGCGGAGCCCTGCTCCCACGACCGCCTGTCGGTACGGCCTGAGGACGGTGGGCCCTACCAGGCAGCGAGAGCCCGGAAGACGGAGGAAGCCTCACCAGTCGGACCCAAGGGAGGCCGGCTCCTAGCAGGCGGCCCGTTCCTTCCTCAGGGCCCGTGCACCATTAACCAGATAAGACCCGAAGCGGCTACAGTGATCTCCCGCCAGGCGGCGGGACTGTAGCCACGCTCCTCTAACCAAGCAAACGTCATTAGCATCACGGCTACAGTAATCAGCAGCCGGCAAGACCCGCGAGCGGCGGGAGCGGCCTGTCGGCTCCGTACCAGACCAGACGGCGGGACCCACCAGGCGGCGGTCCCGAGCAGCCGGCGGAGAAGCCGGCAACCAGAGAGACTGACAGCCGGGTCCTACACCCGACTATATTACCATTGTACCCCTAGGGTAGGCCTATATAAACCCCCCGGAGCACCCATGCAAAGGGTTTGAACCTGTTAGCATTAGACTCACACATAGGGGAAGAAGAGAGCAAGCCTTGCCTTCTTCTACCTCTAGCATACAGCTCGAGGAGCACATCTGTACCCACTAGTGCCTTAGTGATCATGCGGAGACCCCGCAGAGCAGGACTAGGGGTGTTATCTCCTAGGAGAGCCCCGAACCTGGGTAAAGTGCGCCGGCGTTCGTGTCTATGCCTCATCCCGCTTCCAGGCACCGGCGACGTTCTACTCGCTCCCACCATGATAAGCCATCCATTGGCATATGTCGCACCCAACCCCCGACATTTGGCACCCACCGTGGGGCGAGGTGCACCGTCTCCCGGAGACCTGTTCTGGACGGGAACCTTGTTCCTTCCCGGCGAGCGCAGCCAGCCCGGCACGCCAGACGGTGTCTGCCCCGACGCGCTGCACGGCGCAGAGGTCGCCTGCGCGGCGAGCTGCCTCACCGATCTTGTTGGCGAGATTCGCCTCTCCGACAAGCCCGCGTCTGATGCGGGCACCGATGGCCCCGAGAGCCGCCTCGTGAGCCTCCTCGATCAGCTCCACATCGCCAGCGAGCCTGTTGCTGACTTGGAGTCGGTTGGCTCCACCAACCCGATGTTGGTTGACTTCGACACGGCGTCGCTTGACGCGTTCCCCACCAACGTGGTGGTCTACGACGGGTCGCTTCCTCGCGCGGATAGTGGCGGCAGCACCGTCACGGAAGTGCTCGTCATCAGCCACGGCAAGCATTCTGGTGGAGGTGGCCAGGATCCGCTGCAGGCGGCGATGCAAGACCTGGCTGCGCCCATCCCAGAAGACGCCGACACCGAGACGCTGCAGGCACGCCGTGTCCAGCTCATCGAAAGCGCCAACCGGCTGGCCAGCATGAGACGCCTTTCGGAGGCCTACCAGCGGGAGATGGACTGTGCCGTCAGCGGCACACCGGCTCCTGGTGGGCCTAGCCGCATTGGCCTGGTCCGGCAGCGTGGCGCGACCATCGCCAGTATGTTCGGGACAGATCGTCCCGTCTACGCCACGCCTGCAGAGAACATACGAGCTGCCCAAGCGGCAGCAGATGAGCTGGACAAGCTCGAGGGCGACGAGCGTCACCACATGACGGAGTGCGTTCAGCAGCTCCTTGACGCGGCTGCCGAGTAGCAAGAGGCCGGGTGCCGCGCTGAAGCGCCCAACCGGCGAAACGACGACCCGCCTCCTCGCCGAGACCAAGGCGCGACATCTTGGATGCCGACTGGTGGTGTCCGCGATAGAAGAGACAATGAGCTGGCTGCCAGCCACAACCGGACTCGCATCACCATCGAGCGCGACCAAGACGGCCGCCCAAGAGCAGTGCAGTGACGAGACGACTGTCGGCCTCCCCCTCCCCGCAGGGAGAGGCGCATTTCCCCATCGCCTGTTGACCATCCGACACTCGGCGACCGCCTTGGTCGTCGAGAAGGAGTCGGAGAGAACGACGCCCGCCACCGGATCGACCGCCTCAACCGATCCCTGGCACTAGAAGAAGAAGACGAGCTGGGTCCACCTTGTTTTGACCCCGCGTCCGAGATGAGCCCTTCCCCAAGGGTTCACTCTCCCGAGAGATACGCCCAAGTACACCGGCTCCGTGAAGCCGGAGGACTGGCTGGTCGACTACTCTACAGCCGTCAGCATCGCCAACGGCAACAAGCGCGTTGACGTGAAGTACGTTCCACTCATGCTCCAGGGCACGGCCCGGACAATGCTGAACAGCCTGAAGCCCCGCAACATCAACAGCTGGGTCAATTTCACTGAAGCATTCATCCGCAACTTCACCAGCACCTACAAGCGGCCGTCCAAGCCTCGCCAGCTCTCCTTGTGCGTCCAAGGCCCCAACGAGTCGACTCGCGAATACCTCACGCGCTGGGCCGAGATGCGCAACTCTTGCGAGGGCGTGCACGAGGTGCAGGCCATCGAGTACTTCACTGTCGGGTGCCGAGAGGGCACCCTCGTCAAGCACAAGCTTCTGTGCGACGAGCCGGCAACCCTCGATGAACTGTTGATCATAGCAGACAAGTCTGCCACAGCTGACTCTTCCATGAAGGCGGAGATCCAAGTTAATGCATCGGGCAAGGTGGCCCCTCAAGCTCCTCGGACCCCGGCTGGTGACACCAGTCGTCGACAGCAACCAAACGACAACAAGCGCAAGGCCATGCAGCCGGCTTCCACGAGCCGGCAGGTGGCGACAGTCGAAGACCAGCAGCCGGAAGGGCAGCCTCCTCCCAAACGCCAGAAGGGCGGCAAGCCCAATTGGTTGCCTGCCTTCTCATACGAGCAGACTCTCGATGCACCCTGCAAGTTCCACAGCGGTGTGAAGCCGTCCAACCACACCACTCAGAAATGCCACTGGCTCACCAGGATCGCCAAGGGTGATGGACTCCAGCCTCCTCCGCCTGCCGGCCCGCCGCCTCCTCCTCCTCAGTAGCCGGCGGTTCGGCCAGTCGGCGCAATACAAGATGAATACCCTGAAGAGCATGGAGCTTATGTCGTGTTCACCAGCGTGGCCGATGACAGGCACAGCAGACGGCAGCGACAACAAGAAGTAAATGCAGTAGCATCAGAGACCCCCGAGTTCATGCATTGGTCTGAGAAGCCCATCAGCTGGAGCAGAGCCGACCACCCGGAGGTGATGCCCAATCCCGGCTCTTATGCTCTGGTGTTGGGTGCCACCTTTGCCACGGAGAGGCGGGCTACTCGCTTCTCCCAAGTTCTGGTAGATGGCGGTAGCAGCATCAACATCCTGTACAAAGATACTATGGAGAAGTTGGGAATCAAGCAGAGACATCTTCAGCCCAGCCGGACTGTATTCCATGGCATAGTTCCTGGCCTTTCCTGCTCACCAATCGGCAAGACACAGATCGACGTCCTCTTCGGAGACAAAGAACACTTTCGCCGAGAGTCGGTCTGGTTTGAGGTGGTGGACCTTGAGAGCCCCTACCATGCGCTACTTGGCCGGCCTGCTCTGGCCAAGTTCATGGCGGTCCCCCACTATGCCTACCTCAAGATGAAGATGCCAAGCACCAAGGGAATCCTGACCATAGCAGGGGACTACAAGAAGTCGTCTGCCTGTGCAGCAGACAGCAGCCGGCTAGCCGAGTCCCTCGTGATCGCGGCCGAGAAGCGGCTCCTGGACCGGGTTGTGGCCATGGCAGGCAAGCAGCCGGAGATGTCGCCCAACCCCAAGGAGTTGGAAGCTGAGGGCTCATTCAAGCTGGCGAAAGAAACGAAGAAGATACCCTTGGACCCGGAGAGGCATGATGTCATAGGTGCAAACCTTGACAGCAAATAGGAAAGCGAGCTCGTCGATTTCCTCCGTGAGAATCGGGACATCTTTGCATGGTTCCCAAGGACATGCCGGGCATTCTGACGGATTTTGCCGAGCACAAGCTACATGTCCAGTCTGATGCAAAGCCAGTCAGGCATCCCTTGCGCCTCCTGTCAGAAGAGAAGAGAAGAGTTGTTGGAGAAGAGATAGCCCGGCTCCTAGCAGTCGGCTTCATCATGGAAGTGTTCTTTCCAGAGTGGTTAGCCAACCCGGTCCTTGTGCTGAAGAAGAATAAACAGTGGCGCATGTGTATTGACTATACTAGCCTCAACAAAGCTTGCCCCAAAGACCCATTTGCTTTGCCAAGAATTGACCAAGTGATAGACTCCACAGCCGGATGCGAGCTGTTGAGCTTTTTGGACGCATACTCAGGGTATCATCAGATCAAGCTAAACCCGGCTGGCAGGCTGAAGACCACCTTCATCACGCCATTCGGAGCCTTCTGCTACCTGACCATGACATTCGGCTTGAGAAACGCCGGCGCCACGTTTCAGCGTTGCATGCAGAACTGCCTCTTCAAGAAACTCGGCAGAAACGCCCACGTCTACGTGGATGATGTGGTGGTGAAGACAGAAAAGCGTGGAACGCTGCTAGAAGACCTCAAGGAGACCTTTGAAAACTTGCGCCGATTTCAAATCAAGCTCAACCCAGAGAAATGCGTCTTTGGAGTACCAGCCGGCCAACTTCTTGGCTTCCTGGTCCCAGAGCGCGGCATAGAGTGCAACCCTGTGAAGATCAAGGCCATCGAGAGGATGGAGGTGCCCACCCGACTGCTGGACGTGCAAAAATTCACCGGTTGCTTGGCATCCATCAACCGTTTCATCAGTCGGCTGGGCGAGAAGGCTCTTCCCCTGTACCAGCTCATGAAGAAGACCACTTTTTTCGAGTGGAACGACAAGGCGGATGAAGCTTTTCTCCAGCTGAAGAAGATGTTGACCACTCCGCCCGTCTTGGCGGCTCCAACTCCTAAGGAGCCCATGCTCCTCTACATCGCCGCCACCAGCCGGGTGGTCAGCACAGTCATAGTTGTGGAACGCAAGGAAGAAGGCAAAGCACTACTAGTCTAGAGGCCGGTGTATTACCTGAGTGAAGTGTTGTCAGCTTCCAAGCAGAACTACCCCCACTATCAGAAGATGTGCTACGGCGTGCACTTTGCCGCCAAAAAGCTGAAGCCATACTTTCAAGAGCACCCAATCGTTGTGGTCTGCACTGCCCCACTTGCCGAGATCATTGGAAGCTGGGATGCTTCAGGCCGAGAGGCCAAATGGGCCATAGATTTGCCCCTACACCATCTACTACCAGCCTCGCACCGCCATCAAGTCACAAGCACTGGCCGACTTCCTCGTCGACTGGGCCGAGACCCAGTACCTGCCGCCAGCGCCATACTCCACCCATTGGCGGATGCACTTTGATGGTTCCAAGATGCGCACTGGTTTGGGAGTCGGCATCGTCCTCACCTCTCCCAAAGGCGACAAGCTCAGATATGTGCTGCAAATCCATTTTTCCGCCTCCAACAACGTTGCTGAATACGAAGCACTCATTCATGGGCTCCGGCTTGCCAAGGAACTCGGCATTCGCCAGATCCTGTGCTATGGTGATTCCGACTTGGTGGTCCAGCAGTCGTCTGGCGACTGGGACGCCAAGGATGCAAATATGGCCAGCTACCGCTTCCTCGTCCAGCAGCTCAGTGGATACTTTGAAGGGTGTGAGTTCCTCCATGTGCCAAGAAATGACAATGAGCAAGCCGATGCTTTGGCACGGATTGGCTCTACCCGGCAAGCAATACCAGCCGGCGTCGTCCTGCAACGCCTCCTCAAGCCATCTGTCAAGCCGTCACCAGAATCAGACTCCATCTTCGGACCGGCTCCTCCTGAAGCAGTCGGATCCGACTTGAGGACCCAACAGCCGGCGCGGGGAATTCGACAGGCGGCCCGGGGACTGCAGCAGTCGCACCCGGCCCGAGGACTTCAGAGCCCGGCCCGGGGACTGCAGCAGTCAGCCTGGGGACTTCATCAACTCAGCAAACGGCAGCCGACCCCAACCTGCCGCCTCCCGGCCCAACCGCCCTCGTGCAGGTAGCAGTCCTAGCAGTCGAAGAAATTGTAGCACCTTCCTGGGCTCAGCCCATCCTCAACTTTCTGGTGAACAAAGAGTTGCTGACTAATGAGATCTCGGCCCGGCAAGTGCAACGACGGGCAGCAGCATACACCATCGTCAACAGAGAACTTGTGAGGCGCAGTGTCACTGGTGTTTACCAGCGTTGCGTGGAGCCGGAGCAAGGCCAAGCTATCCTCAAAGATATCCACCAAGGCGAGTGTGGTCACCACGCGGCTTCACGAGCACTCGTCGTCAAAGCTTTCCGCCACGGTTTTTTTTTGGCCGACTGCTCTAGAAGACGCCAAAGACTTGGTCCAGAAATGCAAAGGGTGCCAGAAGTTCCGCTCCAAGCCACATCAGCCGGCTTCTGCACTCAAGACTATCCCCATTGCCTGGAGCTTTGCTGTTTGGGGGCTGGATATGGTGGGACCATTCAAAACAGCACGCGGTGGCTTGACTCATCTACTTGTCGTGGTGGACAAGTTCACCAAGTGGATAGAAGCAAAACCAATCAAGAAGTTGAATGGTCTGACTGTTGTGACATTCATCTCCAACATCACCATCCGGTATGGCATACCACAAAGCATCATCACCGACAACGGCACAAACTTTGCCAAATGCGCCTTGGCCCGTTTCTGCGTGACGCAGGGCATCCGACTGGACCTAGCGTCTGTTGCCCATCCACAGTCAAACGGACAAGTGGAGCGAGCAAACGGCCTCATTTTGTCTGGCATCAAGCCCCAACTGGTCGAGCCTCTGGAGCGGTCGGCCGGCTGTTGGCTCGACGAGCTGCCGGCCATCCTCTGGAGTCTGCGCACAACTCCGTACAAGTCAACCGGCTTCACGCCTTTCTTCCTTGTCTACGATGCCGAAGCCGTCATCCCGACGGACATAGAATTCGACTCCCCTCGAGTCACCATGTACATCGAGGAGGAGGCAAAAGAAGCACGAGAAGACGGCGTCGATCTGCTGGAAGAGGGCCGGCTGTTGGCACTCAGCCGATCCACCGATGTCTACTACGCAACCTTCTTCTCGTAGACGTTGTTGGGCCTCCAAGTGTAGAGGTTTGTAGGACAGTAGCAAATTTCCCTCAAGTGGATGACCTAAGGTTTATCAATCCGTGGGGGGCGTAGGATGAAGATGGTCTCTCTCAAACAACCCTACAACCAAATAACAAAGAGTCTCTTGTGTCCCCAACACACCCAATACAATGGTAAATTGTATAGGTGCACTAGTTCGGCGAAGAGATGGTGATACAAGTGCAATATGGATGGTAGATATAGGTTTTTGTACTCTGAAAATATAAGAACAGCAAGGTAACTAATGATAAAAGTGAGCACAAACGGTATTGCAATGCTAGGAAACAAGGCCTAGGGTTCATACTTTCACTAGTGCAAGTTCTCTCAACAATAATAACATAATTGGATCATATAACTATCCCTCAACATGCAACAAAGAGTCACTCCAAAGTCACTAATAGCGGAGAACAAACGAAGAGATTATGGTAGGGTACGAAACCACCTCAAAGTTATTCTTTTCGATCAATCCATTGGGCTATTCCTATAAGTGTCACAAACAGCCCTAGAGTTCGTAGTAAAATAACACCTTAAGACACACATCAACCAAAACCCCAATGTCACCTAGATGCTCCAATGTCACCTCAAGTATCCGTGGGTATGATTATACGATATGCATCATACAATCTCAGATTCATCTATTCAACCAACACATAGAACCTCAAAGAGTGCCCCAAAGTTTCTACCGGAGAGTCAAGACGAAAACGTGTGCCAACCCCTATGCATAGGTTCATGGGCGGAACCCGCAAGTTGATCACCAAAACATACATCAAGTGAATCAATAGAATAACCCATTGTCACCACGGTTATCCCACGCAAGACATACATCAAGTGTTCTCAAATCATTAAAGACTCAATCCGATAAGATAACTCCAAAGGGAAAACTCAATCCATTACAAGAGAGTAGAGGGGGAGAAACATCATAAGATCCAACTATAATAGCAAAGCTCGCGATACATCAAGATCGTGCCAAATCAAGAGCACGAGAGAGAGAGATCAAACACATAGCTACTCGTACATACCCTCAGCCCCGAGGGTGAACTACTCCCTCCTCGTCATGGAGAGTGTCGAGATGATGAAGATGGCCACCGGTGAGGGATCCCCCCTCCGGCAGGGTGCCGGAACAGGGTCCCGATTGATTTTTGGTGGCTACAGAGGCTTGCGGCAGCGGAACTCCCGATCTATTATGTTCCCCGAAGGTTTTAGGGTATATTGGTATATATAGGAGGAAGAAATACGTCAGGGGAGCCACGAGGGGCCCACGAGGGTGGAGGGCGCGCCCCTCTGCCTCGTGCCTTCCTCGTTGATCCCCTAACGTGCACTCCAAGTCTCCCGTATTGCTTTCTTTCCAAAAATATCTTTTCCGAAGGTGTCATTCCGTTTGGACTCCGTTTGATATTCCTTTTCTGCGAAACACTGAAATAAGGGAAAAAACAGAAACTGGCACTGGGCTCTGGGTCAATAGGTTAGTCCCAAAAGTAATATAAAAGTGCATAGTAAAGCCCATAAAACATCCAAGATGGATAATATAATAGCATGAATATTTCATAAATTATAGATACGTTGGAGACGTATCAGCATCCCCAAGCTTAATTCCTGCTCGTCCTCGAGTAGGTAAATGATAAAAGAAATAATTTATGAAGTGTGAATGCTAGCAGGTGCATAAGTTTGATCAATGATAATTTCAATCACCTTTGCTAGCATCATTATATGTCATAACAGTAGTTCAACTCATAGAACTTTTCATGGTCAAGTAACAAGCTATTCACATGTTAAAGTATAGATCATAAACATTCTTGAAAACTAACAAATCGTGTTATTAGTCATCAAACAATTACAATTGATCTTATTTTCAGGAAGAGTCTATGTCAGAGCTTTGATTTAGCAAATCCCACATACTCAACTATCATATAGTCTTCCATGATTGCTACCACTCAAAGCCTATTTTTAGAACAAATAGCATCCATCGAACACAGAGAAAGATAGGGGCTTAATGTTTCGCCTCCCAACTTATTTATCATATAGATAATTGTCAACAATAATAATTCATGATCAAATATATTTGAATGGCCATATATGCTTAGATCTTTCCATCACATGATGCTTGCCAACTAAAGAGTAGGTTGGAATGAGAAGGAATACTATTGACTCTTGCATAAAAGTAAAAGATAGGCCCTTCGCAGAGGGAAGCAGGGATTTGCACAGGTGCCAGAGCTTGAAGCTAAAACAGAGATGAAAATAATTTTGAGAGGTATGCTTTCATTGTCAACATAACGACCAAGAGTTCCAATATCTTCCATACTACATACATTATAGGCGGTTCCCACGCAGAAAGGTAAAGTTTTTACTCCCCCTCCACCAACATTCACACTCCACGGCTTGTCCGAAACAACGGGTGCCGTCCAACTATCAACATTCCTGGGGGAGTTTTGTTTAAATTATTTGCGAATTTGTTTTTGATCTTTTGATCATAGGACTGGGCATCCCAGTTACCGGCCATTTTCTCGTGAATGATGAGCGGAGTCCACTCATCGTGAGAATAACCCACCTAGCATGGAAGATACCGGTAGCCCTTAGTCGCTACATGAGCGATTCGGGCACACAAAACAGATTATTATTTGAAGGTTTAGAGTTTGGCACATGCAAATTTACTTGGAATGGCAGGTAAATACCGCATATAGGTAGATATGGTGGACACTCATGGAAGAAACTTGGTTCAAGGATTTTGGAGCACAAGCAGTATTCCTGCTTAGTACAGATATTTTGGCTAGCAAAGGATTCTAAATAGCAAGCACCACATGTTAGAGGCTCCATAACAATATAACTTCTATACAAATATACCCAAGCATAACTCATTATGCTGTCTTCCTTGTCCAACTTCAACTAATTTGCTCAGGTTTGAAAATAATTATTGGGGCTCACAATCATAGAAGATGTCCAAGATAATATATTTATATGTGAAATCTCTCTTCCTTCAATATTCTTTCATGAATTGCTCAAGTGACCAATACAATGTTTGCTAACCTTCAATAAATTAACCACCTCTACTTATTATATGTGAAGGTATTACTCCACATGGGAAAGGCATATATATAATTTCAGATTTATGACATTCAAATCATTCAACCATTTACTCATAGGATATAAGTGAAGCACACGAGTAAATGACAAACTACTCCAAAAAGATATAAGTGAAGATCAATGAGTAGTTAAATAATTATGTAGCTATGTGAAGACTCTCTCTCATTTAATAATTTCAGATCTTGGTATTTTATTCAAACAGCAAGCAAAGCTAAAGAAAATAAAATGATGCTCCAAGCAAAACACATATCATGTGGTGAATAAAAATATAGCTCCAAGTAAAGTTACCGATGAACGAAGACGAAAGAGGGGATGCCATCCGGGGCATCCCCAAGCTTAGGCTCTTGATTGTCCTTGAATATTACCTTGGGGTGCCTTGGGCATCCCCAAGCTTAGGCTCTTGCCACTCCTTATTCCGTAGTCCATCGAATCTTTACCCAAAACTTGAAAACTTCACAACACAAAACTTAACAGAAAACTCGTAAGCTCCGTTAGCGAAAGAAAACAAAACACCACTTAAAGGTACTGTAATGAACTCATTATTTATTTATATTGGTGTTAAACCTACTTCATTCCAACTTCTCTATGGTTTATAAACTATTTTACTAGCCATAGATTCATCAAAATAAGCAAGCAACACAATGAAAACAGAATCTGTCAAAAACAGAACAGTCTGTAGTAATCTGTATCAAACGTATACTTCTGGAACTCCAAAAATTCTAAAATAAATTGGTGGACCTTATGAATTTGTCTAGTAATCATCTGCAAAAAGAATCAACTAAATAGCACTCTCCAGTAAAACGTTGAAGCTAATCTCGTGAGCGCTAAAGTTTCTGTTTTTTACAGCATGATCATAAAGACTTCACCCGAGTCTTCCCAAAGGTTCTACTTGGGACAAACACTAATTAAAACATGAAAACACATCTAACCAGAAGCTAGATGGATTATTTATTACTAAACAGAACCAAAAAGCAAGAAACTAAAATAAAATTGGGTTGCCTCCCAACAAGCGCTAACGTTTAACGCCCCTAGCTAGGCATGATGATTTCAATGATGCTCACATAAAAGATAAGAATTGAAACATAAAGAGAGCATCATGAAGAATATGACTAGAACATTTAAGTCTAACCCACTTCCTATGCATAGGGATTTTGTGAGCAAACAATTTATGGGAACAACTAGCATAGGAAGGCAAAACAAGCAAATCTTCAAGATTTTCAACACATAGAGAGGAAACTTGATATTATTGCAATATGTAGGAGCATATGATCCTCTCTCATAATAATTTTCAGTAGCATCATGAATGAATTCAACAATATAACCAGCACATAAAGCATTATTTTCATGATGCACAAGCATAGAAATTTTATTACTCTCCACATAAGCAAATTTCTTCTCATGAATAGTAGTGGGAGCAAACTCAACAAAATAACTATCATGTGAAGCATAATCCAATTGAAAAATAAAATCATGATGAAAAGTTTCGTGGTTATCTTTATTATTTATAGCATACGTGTCATCACAATAATCATCATCAATAGGAGGCATGCTTTTATCATAATAAATTTGCTCATCAAAACTTGGGGGACAAAAAATATCATCTTCATCAAACATAGCTTCCCCAAGCTTGTGGCTTTGCATATCATTAGCATCATGGGTATTCAAGGAATTCATACTAACAACATTGCAATCATGCTCATCATTCAAAAATTTAGTGCCAAACATTTTAATGCATTCTTCCTCTAGCAATTGAGCACAATTATCGGAATCCTTATTTTCACGGAAGACATTAAAAAGATGAAGCATATGAGGCAACCTTAATTCCAATTTTTTTTGTAGTTTTCTTCTGTAAACTAAACTAGTGATAAAACAAGAAACAAAAAGATTCGAGTGCAAGATCTAAAGATATACCTTCAAGCACTCACCTCCCCGGCAACGGCGCCAGAAAAGAGCTTGATTGACGGGGTGTGAGTGCCGCTTACCTAGCCTCCCCGGCAACGGCGCCAGAAAAGAGCTTGATGTCTACTACACAACCTTCTTCTTGTAGACGTTGTTGGGCCTCCAAGTGCAGAGGTTTGTAGGACAGTAGCAAATTTCCCTGAAGTGGATGACCTAAGGTTTATCAATCTGTGGGAGTCGTAGGATGAAGATGGTCTCTCTCAAACAACCCTGCAACCAAATAACAAAGAGTCTCTTGTGTCCCCAACACACCCAATACAACGGTAAATTGTATAGGTGCACTAGTTCGGCGAAGAGATGGTGATACAAGTGCAATATGGATGGTAGATATAGGTTTTTGTAATCTGAAAATATAAAAACAGCAAGGTAACTAATGATAAAAGTGAGCACAAATGGTATTGCAATGCTAGGAAACAAGGCCTAGGGTTCATACTTTCACTAGTGCAAGTTCTCTCAACAATAATAACATAATTGGATCATATAACTATCCCTCAACAAGCAACAAAGAGTCACTCCAAAGTTACTAATAGCGGAGAACAAACGAAGAGATTATGGTAGGGTACGAAACCACCTCAAAGTTATTCTTTTCGATCAATCCATTGGGCTATTCCTATAAGTGTCACAAACAGCCCTAGAGTTCATAGTAAAATAACACCTTAAGACACACATCAACCAAAACCCCAATGTCACCTAGATACTCCAATGTCACCTCAAGTATCCGTGGGTATGATTATACTATATGCATCATACAATCTCAGATTCATCTATTCAACCAACACATAGAACCTCAAAGAGTGCCCCAAAGTTTCTACCGGAGAGTCAAGACGAAAACGTGTGCCAACCCCTATGCATAGGTTCATGGGCGGAACCCGCAAGTTGATCACCAAAACATACATCAAGTGAATCAATAGAATAACCCATTGTCACCACGGTTATCCCACGCAAGACATACATCAAGTGTTCTCAAATCATTAAAGACTCAATCCGATAAGATAACTCCAAAGGGAAAACTCAATCCATTACAAGAGAGTAGAGAGGGAGAAACATCATAAGATCCAACTATAATAGCAAAGCTCGCGATACATCAAGATCGTGCCAAATCAAGAACACGAGAGAGAGAGATCAAACACATAGCTACTGGTACATACCCTCAGCCCCGAGGGTGAACTACTCCCTCCTCGTCATGGAGAGCGCCGGGATGATGAAGATGGCCACCGGTGAGGGATCCCCCCTCCGGCAGGGTGCCGGAACAGGGTCCCGATTGGTTTTTGGTGGCTACAGAGGCTTGCGGCGGCGGAACTCCCGATCGATTCTGTTCCCCGAAGGTTTTAGGGTATATTGGTATATATAGGAGGAAGAAATACGTCAGGGGAGCCACGAGGGGCCCACGAGGGTGGAGGGCGCGCCCCCTGCCTCGTGCCTTCCTCGTTGATCCCGTGACGTGCACTCCAAGTCTCCCGTATTGCTTTCTTTCCAAAAATAACTTTTCTGAAGGTTTCATTCCGTTTGGACTCCATTTGATATTCCTTTTCTGCGAAACACTGAAACAAGGGAAAAAACAGAAACTGGCACTGGGCTCTGGGTTAATAGGTTAGTCCCAAAAGTAATATAAAAGTGCATAGTAAAGCCCATAAAACATCCAAGATGGATAATATAATAGCATGAATACTTCATAAATTATAGATATGTTGGAGACGTATCATCCACCATCTACCAGTAGAGCCTGCGCCGATACTACAACCGGAAGGTCAAGCCAAGATCCTTCCAAGAGGGAGACCTTGTGCTCCGACTGATCCAGCGAACAGCCGGCCAGCACAAGCTCGCGGCTCCTTGGGAAGGCCCCTTCATCATCAGCAAGGTGTTGGGCAATGACTCCTACTACCTGATCGATGCTCAGAAGCCTCGAGCACGCAAAAGAGACGACTCCGGCAAGGAGACGGAGCGACCATGGAATGCAAATCTCCTCCGAAGGTTTTACGGTTGATGCAGTATGTACCACGCCAACTTTTGTATTAAGTACGAAGACTCCGGGTCCCCCGAGAAGAGCTCGGGGACTGCCCTCTTTTTTCTATATGATAAGTATTACGCCTATCAATGTGTTATTTCATTATTCCGCCTAGCACCGGGTTCGACCAGTCGACCCGGGGACTTGTCGCCTTGTACTATGTAATGCTTCCTACAGTCGGACAAGTAATGTGTTGGCACTTAAGCCTTCTCCTGCCAGAAGCCGCAGCTCGCAGAGCGACTGTCCGGTGGGCAGGAGTTAAGGAAGAAAGGGTGTTTGCATGAAAAATGGTTAAGAACGCAAAGCATGCACATAGTTCAAGCCGGCTTCCTGCTTCGCCGACCGGCTGCTGAGCAGCCGGCCGGCCGATTTCTACTTAACTTGCTAGAAAACTCTAATCGGCTAAGTACTTGCCTCCCCGAAAGTGGCTAAGTACTTGACCCAGCCCCAGTCCACAGAGCGGCTGCTCGGCTGGCAAGACGGCAACCGAGGGAAGGCGACAAAGGAAAAAGGCCAAAGAGCATAAAGCAAGGAAAGATAGAATTCGGCAAAAATATTTACATATCAAAAGGCCCTTGGTTGACATTCAACAGAAGTTTGAAATACACCCCGCGGGTGGAATTGTGCGAAGTTAACAAAGTTTGTCGAGACTGATAAGCAGGTAAAAACAAAAAAGGTAAATGGGAAGCCTAGGGAGCAGTAGACGGGTTCGGCAGAACGGTGGAGTTGGTGGTGCCGGTTGGTGGAGCGGCCGGCTGGTCGGTCTCCGCTTGGTCGCCTTCAGCAGCAGCCGGCTCGCTCGGGCGTGGCTCGTTGCTAGAGGCACGATCGAGTTGAGGCTGGCCGTCTGCTCCAACTTCTGGCTCCTCCTCTTCACTTTCCTCCTCCTCCCCGCCTTCTCCCTCGTCGCTGGAGTCGATCACTTCGGTCGAGTCCTCGCCATCCTCTGGGTTCAGCCCGAACCACTCCTGCGGCGCCTCAGTACCATTCTCAGCCAGCTCAGGAACGAAGACGCTGGTGTTGGAGTACTCGGCGATTCCCGCGGCTCGCTGGACAAGTTCACGCTCCACCGCCACCAGCTCCTCTTGGGCTTCCAGTCGAAGCGTGGCCAACTAGGCTAGATTTAGCCCAGGATACCACGCCTTGACGAACTCCAAGGCCCGGCTTGCTCCAGCCCGGGCCGAGGAGCCCTTCCAGGCCTCAAGACGGCCGGCCGCCACCTCCAGCCAGTCGGCAGTCCGGCTGGGCGTACGTGGAGCCGGCATGTCTGGCCACAGGGCGGCGATCGCCTGGGTGCTGACACGCTGAAGACGGCGCAGCATTCAATGAGCCGGCCGAAGACGGGCCTGGATGCTGAGAAGCTGCTCGCTAAGGGTCCGGGGGGCGTCGGCAGCGATCTCCGCGCCTGCCGCCCTCCGCCCTTCGCGGTCGGCCTCGATGGCCTGATTGGCAGCACCGGAGTGACCAAGGAAGAAGTCTGCTTAAACAGAAAGCGAAAAAGCCAAAATTAGAAACAAGAAGTCGTCTTGGTCAGAAGCCAGCGGCTTGAAGAAAGAGTAAAGAAGGCAGCTTACCGTCAACCATGTCTTCAATCTCGCCGAAGCCGGCAGTCAGCATTGCCTCCTTATCGGTCCAGGCAGAGCGCTCGGTCTCGAACTCAGCAAGGAGACCGGCCTCCTTATCCTCCACCTCCTTCTGGGTCTTCTTAAGAAGGTCCGCCTGCTCCGCCAGTTGCGTGACCAGCCGGTCACGCTCTTCGGCCAGCTTGCTGCAGTCCGCCTCCTTGGCACGCAGCGCGGTGTTGGCTTCGCCCAGCTGCTGCTGCAGGGTGACGTTGGCCTCTGAAAAAGTAGTAGAAGAAAAGACATCAACAATCAACAAGGAGAAATATAGTTGCTGGGGAGATCCGGCCCGACTGCTCAGCAGTCGTCCCGAATCTCGGGGACTACAGCCCGCGGGTGCGCCAGCGCGCCCCCGCGGAGAAGAAGTTATCACTAGCTACTAAGAAGAGGTACAGTCGCCGGGGAGATCCGGCCTGACTGCTCAGCAGTTGGCCCGAATCTCAGGGACTACAGCCCGCGGGTGCGCCGGCGCGCCCCCGCAGAGAAAGAAAACAAAGACTTACTCCGGCTTTCCGACAAGTCAGCGGTCCGTTGATTCAGCTCCTGGACTTTGGAGTTGAAGGCGGCCGCGCGGAGGTTATGATAATCCTCCAGTGAAGATATCGGACAATATTAGTACTCGGAGCTCACCAATTAAAGTTCCGAGCCGCCTGCTCAGCAGCCGGCCCGAAACTCGGGGATTACACCCACTGGGTGCGCTGGCAAGCCCCCACAGAGAAATACAAGAATTAAAGATGAAGAAGCATACCCGGACGGCGGCTCGCGACTCCAGGAACGCTTGGTTGCACCGCTTCAGGGCGTCGGCCTCAACCCGGAGTTTGCCTTGGACGTCCAGGATCGCCTGATTCAAAGGGCCCGTCCAGCCTCCCCGCACCCAATCAGCGGGCGCAGCGCTGGTCGCCTCGGCGTCCGGGATCGAAGAGCTCGCGACTGTGGCCTCCAGCGGGCGTGGCGCCGAAGCCGCCTTTGCAAACCGACGGCGTGATGGTGTGCAGACCTCGGGAGTCGGGCCAGTCGCCATCTCGTCTCCGGCTGGCGGCACTGGCGGGTCCGCCGGCTGTTTGTCTCGCGCCCCTCCAGATGGTGGTGGCGGAGGCACGACCACGTCCGGCATGATGACATCGCCGCCGTCCCTCTCCATGATTGGGTGCTCATCGTCGGCTCCCCCAGTCGGCGCCACAAACTCTGGTAGTGGCGGCACGAAGTTCAGGGGGATGACGAATAACGCCGACTGGCGGCGCGCGGCCTCTTCGGCCTGCTCCTTCGCCGTGGTAGCAGCCTCGGCCTCCGCCAGCTTCTTCAAGGCAGCGGCTTCAGCCTTGTCCGCCTCCGCCTTCTCCAGGCAGGCGGCTTCCTGCTCCTCGCGCACCTCCCGTGCGTTTTGCTCCCACACCTCCCGGAGGTCGGCGGCCGGATCGATTCGCCGGGTGGTGGTGGAAGTCTCTGCCGACCCAACGATGGAGGCGGCGGCCGACTTCTCAAGAGAGAGCGGGGCCCTAAGTCAAGAAAGACGAAGAGGGGAAGCTCAGAAAGAATCAACAAGATAGAAGAGCGCAAGAAAAAGATACTTACGCCGACACCATGGGAGGCGCCTTCAGGAGCTTCTGAAACTTGGTCGCCTTCGATGTGGCCTCCTTCCGCCTTGTCACAGCGGTCAGGTTCTTGGTTTTATTCGGCTCGCTGCCAAACAAGACGGCGCCTTGTTTACGCTTACGCGTGCCGCCTCGAGCAGTTGGCTCGATGGAGGGGCCCGCGTCCGCCCTGCCGGCAGCCCGCGCAGGGCACGGCTCGTCTTCCTCCTCATCATCGTCAAGCCAAGTCTCGATGTCGCCTTCTTCGGAGCCACCGGCTTCGTAGACAACGCATGTCGCGGTGTCCTCCAAGGCGACCGCCCCCAAGTTGGGGTCGTCCACGTCGCTCACCGCCCGGTCTGGTTCGTAGTCGCCACCCGCCCCTACGATGGCGGCCGTCTCTTCCGACATATAGATCTGTTTCAAATGGTGAGAGGCCGGCCGATCAAGACCAAGATCAAGACTAAGACGAGTATCAAAAAGAAAGAATTGAGAAACTTATCGCAGGCGGCGGGTCAGCGCGGGAGTATAGCCGCTTGCCGAAGCGCCAAGACCCCTCCAGCTTGAGGCCGGAGATCTCATTCGCCAAGTTCGCAACCTCGACAGCCGGCATCTCCTTGGTACTCAGTTCGCACGGGTCGTGATGCCCGCTCATCCGGCTGATCAAGTGAGGCCAGCCTTGGAGTGGGAGAACCCGGCGCGCGACGAAGGCAACCAACAGGTCGGACGCCTTGAGGCCTTCGGCGTCGGTCATCTCCTGGAGTCGTTGGATGGCGGCGGCGCCGTCTGCTGATACCGGTGATACGTCTTCAATGTTTCTATAATTTTTGATTGCTCCATGCTATATTATCTACTGTTTTGGACATTATTGGGCTTTACTATTCACTTTCATATTATTTCGGACTAACCTATTAACCGGAGGCCCAGCCCAGAATTGCTATTTTTTTGCCTATTTCAGAGTTTCGTAGAAAAGGAATATCAAACGGAGTCCAAACGGAATGAAACCTTCGGGAACGTGATTTTTAGAACGAACCAGATCCAGGAGACTTGGACCCTACGTCAAGAAATAAAGGAGGAGGCCACGAGGTAGGGGGGGCGCCTACCCCCCAGGGCACGCCCTCCACCCTCGCGGGCCCCGTGTTGCTCCAACGAAGTACTCCTTCCTCCTATATATACCTACGTACTTACAAACGATCAGATACAGAGCCAAAAACCTAATTCCACCGCCGCAACCTTCTGTACCCATGAGATCCCATCTTGGGGCCTGTTCCGGAGCTCCGTCGGAGGGGGCATCGATCACGGAGGGCTTCTATATCATCACCATAGCCCCTCCGATGAAGTGTGAGTAGTTTACCTCAGACCTTCGGGTCCATAGTTATTAGCTAGATGGCTTCGTCTCTCTTTTTGGATCTCAATACAATGTTCTGCCCCTCTCTCGTGGAGATCTATTTGATGTAATCTTCTTTTGCGGTGTGTTTGTTGAGACCGATGAATTGTGGGTTTATGATCAAGTTTATCTATGAACAATATTTGAATCTTCTCTGAATTCTTTTATGTATGATTGGTTATCTTTGCAAGTCTCTTCGAATTATCAGTTTGGTTTGGCCTACTAGATTGATCTTTCTTGCAATGGGAGAAGTGCTTAGCTTTGGGTTCAATCTTGCGGTGTCCTTTCCGAGTGACAGTAGGGGCAGCAAGGCACGTATTGTATTGTTGCCATCGAGGATAACAAGATGGGGTTTTTATCATATTGCATGAATTTATCCCTCTACATCATGTCATCTTGCTTAAGGTGTTACTCTGTTTTTATGAACTTAATACTCTAGATGCATGCTGGATAGCGGTCGATGAGGGGAGTAATAGTAGTAGATGCAGGCAGGAGTCGGTCTACTTGTCTCGGACGTGATGCCTATATACATGATCTGAAGGAAATATGCCCTAGAGGCAATAATAAAGTTATTATTTATTTCCTTATATCATGATAAATGTTTATTATTCATGTTAGAATTGTATTAACCGGAAACATAATACTTGTGTGAATACATAGCCAACAAAGTGTCACTAGTATGCCTCTACTTGACTAGCTCGTTCATCAAAGATGGTTATGTTTCCTAGCCATTGACATGAGTTGTCATTTGATTAATGGGATCACATCATTAGGAGAATGATGTGATTGACTTGACCCATTCCGTTAGCTTAGCACTCGATCGTTTAGCATGTTGCTATTGCTTTCTTCATGACTTATACATGTTCCTATGACTATGAGATTATGCAACTCCCGTTTACCGGAGGAACACTTTGTGTGCTACCAAACGTCACAACGTAACTGGGTGATTATAAAGGTGCTCTACAGGTGTCTCCGAAGGTACTTGTTGGGTTGGCGTATTTCGAGATTAGGATTTGTCACTCCGATTGTCGGAGAGGTATCTCTGGGCCCACTCGGTAATGCACATCACTTAAGCCTTGCAAGCATTGCAACTAATGAGTTAGTTGCGGGATGTTGTATTACAAAACGAGTAAAGAGACTTGCCGGTAACGAGATTGAACTAGGTATTGAGATACCGACGATCGAATCTCGGGCAAGTGACATACCAATGACAAAGGGAACAACGTATGTTGTTATGCGGTCTGACCGATAAAGATCTTTGTAGAATATGTGGGAGCCAATATGAGCATCCAGGTTCCGCTATTGGTTATTGACCGGAGACGTGTCTCGGTCATGTCTACATAGTTCTCGAACCCGTAGGGTCCGCACGCTTAACGTTTCGATGACAGTTATATTATGAGTTTATATGTTTTGATGTACCGAAGGTTGTTCGGAGTCCCGGATGTGATCACGGACATGACAAGGAGTCTCGAAATGGTCGAGACATGAAGATTGATATATTGTAAGCCTATATTTGGGTATCGGAAGTGTTCCGGGTGAAATCGGGATTTTACCGGAGTACCGGAGGGGTTACCGGAACCCCCCGGGGGTTAATGGGCCATAGTGGGCCTTAGTGGAGATGAGGAGAGGCGGCCAGGGCAAGGGCCGCGCGCCCCTCCCCCCTAGTCCGAATAGGACAAGGAGAGGGGGGCGGCGCCCCCCCTTTCCACTACAAAAAAATACACTTCCGTGATGATATGTGTTTGTCACAGTAGGTCGCGTTTTTTGTCATGCATTTACATCCATCACAAATTTATGAGAGAATCAAGATAGTGATACCTGTGCTGTCGTAGAAGTGTTCCATGACATTACCAAAATTATCATCACGGAAGTGTCCACTTCCATGACGATAAATCACGCGTCACACAAGTGCTTTCGTCAAGGGTGACCGACATGTGGCATCCACCGTAACGGAACGCCGTTAAGCTATCGGGTCGGGTTTTGGATCTGATAACCCGTTAACATCCCCGACCAATGGGGATTTTTCCACGTGTAAAATCATCATTGGCTGGAGGAAACACGTGTCGGCTCATCGTTGGGACAGATGTCATCCACTCATTGGACAGAAGGCGCCTATGATACGTCAACACGTGGCACGGCCCAACAGAGGCCCATTCCTGTGAAAAGGCCGGCCCGTTTGACTTGGTCAAAAGGTTGCGGGCCGGCCCATGGAAAGCCTGTTAACGGCCTGTTCGCATATAGCCCATTTTCAGCCCGCTAACCCAAGGCCGTTACGCCCTATCCGAATTAGGCCCAGTAGCATCATGTGGGCCATCCAATATGATTCCAGCCCGCTTTCACTTCTGACCCATGTATGACCCATGACGTCTTTCGGCCCATATGAGGCCCTATGTAACTCTTGGCCTATTAACGGCCCGTGGTGAAACTGGTCCGTAATGAACAGTGTATCACTTTACACCCATTAACGGCCCATGGTGAAACTGGCCCGTAATGAATAGTGTATCACTTTATACCCATTAACAACCCGTTATTCCGTTGGGCCGTTTCCAACCCATGTTATCTTTCGGCCTTCCAGAGCCCATTTATTCTTGGGCTCATTTCCAGCATTCGTTTACTTACGGCCCGTTACTGTAATTTTCTGCTTGTGGGCCAAATTCAGCCCGTGGTTATAGTCGGCCCGTTTGTGGTCCGTTAATACGTTGGGTCGTTTTCATAGCGTCATCAAATACTGCCTATTAACGATGGCCCGTTATGGTCGGCCCATGAACGGACGATTCCAACTCTAGCCTGTTTACGGCCATAATGCGGTCTGTTTGGCCCATGTTTGGCCAATCGATCATACGGCCCGTATAAGGCCCATTGATGATACGGCCCGCAGAAGGCCCATTGTTTCTACGGCCCGTAGAAGGCCCATTGTTTCTACGGCCCGTAGAAGGCCCACTGTTTCTACGGCCAGTAGGAGGCCCAGTGTCACTACAGTAAATATTAGCCCATGGTTATTGTGGCCTAGTTTTAAAAAATAGGTTATTGCAGCCACTAGCTAACCGCGGAAAAAGAACTGCAATGACTACAAGCAAACAAATAAACAAGACAACAAGGAAATAAATAAGCAAGCAACTAACGCTAGGCTATCACGGCTATTACACATATTACATCCACTGGGCATCAAAGTTCGCCACCAGTGCAAATATAGGGAACAAAGCAGCATATCATATACACTGGTTGTCAAAGTTGGCGACCAGCGCAAATAAACGCTGCAGCAAAACAAATCCAGAACTGAAACCACTTCAGAAGATCTCAAGAAACAATATCCTGGGTACCCATAATGCTGGCAAGATGCTTAGCAAGCTTATTAACTTTCTCTTGTTTGGCGCTTAAATCCTCCAGCGCTTGCTGTTGCACCAGAAAATATGCATCTGAATTCTGCAGGGACTCCCTCAGTCCTAGCTTCCTGTCGCAGCACATCTGATCAATGTCTTTCAACTTGAAGTTGAGACTCAAGAAGACGAACTGATTCAGGCAGCGAGTTCCAAGAGTTTGTGCCAGCAGTAGTGGTCAGTAACTCAAACACTACATCAAGACAGGACTTTTGGGTTCCCTCACTGTCGTCGAGATAGTTTTTATCAGCTTTCTTGGAGACCAACAGGGATGTCTCACTATCTTGAACCTTATCTACATTACTTCCTTTACCATTGGATAACGCGGTACTGTTCTCCAATATTTTGTCCGCATTCTAAAAGAGAAACAAGCAGACACATCACATGTTTACCATGTTGTATATGAAACTCATTTTGGTAAATGAGTTCAGTAGTAAAGTGGACAGGATAACAGTAAGAAACAAACATATATCTATGTACCATGGTCACTCTATGGTCTATATCATTCTAGTTTTTGTTGCCAAATCAAGATAGAGACACAATTCAAATAATATTTGTTCAAGACAAAGCAGAATATACAGAATATAAGTGTGGGTAACTATAGAGCAATAACAACACTTGTAATGTGCATGACATGAGAACATAACTGTTTATTCAATTGAAACTGAAATCAACATAGAGCAGGTTACAACAGCAAACCAGTTAAAGAAACAGGTTTAAAACATACCTGTTGCGCCATTGGAGTTTCAATTCCATCCTTCAAATTTGAAAATAGTTGGTATGAGTAAATACAGTAATGCAAGAGCAAAGGAGTATGAACCATAGCTACAGAACCTGGCCTGAGAACAAATCTTCTTCTCCTTTAAGCGTTGAGTTGGGATTCGGAGTGGTGGTCCTCGTGCTTTGGGCACTGCAGTTCCCTTACTAACTGCTCGTGTTTGGGTGCTCTGTGGTGGAGACGGTGTTGTGTCAACTGGAACTGGGTTACTATCTGCCGGGGTTGGGGTTAGAAGGGGTGTAGCTGGTTCTCTGTCCAACTGGGTAGGGGTACAATCTGCGAGAGTCTGGGTTATGTGTGGTGGATCTGGTCCTTGGGCAAGTACAACAGTGGTTCTATCTGCATCAACTAGTAGCACTATCTTTTCTGAAGACCGTGTTGTTACTCCCCTAGATACTGCCATCACGCTCTCCAATTCAAATGGCTGGTAAACAAGAAAAGTAATTGAAAGTATAGACATTGTATGATAGATAGGTGCAATGGATAGTGGGGAATAAAAGAGGGCATGAAATAATTCATATTTATGTTGTCTAACCAAACAGGATAGCATGACACAATTTCACATATATGATGGCTAACTAAACAGGATAGCATGACACAATTTCACATTATGATGGCTAACTAAAAAAGATGGAAAGACATAGTTCAAAATATGAGACTATGTAAACAGGATGACATGACATAACTATATAATGTGTTTATTAAATAGGTTGGCATGCCATAATTCACATACATTCACGGATAGAATGCCATAATTCAAAATATGATGACTGTAAACACTAAACAGGATGAGATGATATAATTATATGATGTCTTTATTAAATGGGTTGCCATGCCATAATTCAGATAGATGATGTGTATGTACTATGTAAACATGATGGCATGATATAATTCAAATATATGATTTATATAGTAAGCAAGTAAGCAGATGGCAATCCATATATGATGTAAAAACTAAGCAATGCAAGACAGCATGCATGACATGGGTAATATAACCCTGCCAAGTTTGAGCATAGACCTCAGGGGGGAAATAGGACTGGTCATCAGTCTCTGAATCCTCCTCTGAGGAGCTCTGTGTAACCAGCAAGATATCTGCTTCAGCAGGTAGCATTGTCTGCTCTGAATACCTTGTTTTCACTCCAGATACTCCCATCACCGCTTCAAATGGCTGATGCATAGGAAGAGTAGTTGAATATACAAACGTTGTCGACAAATGGAACACGTAATACAAAAAAATGATAGCATGATATAATTCACATACATGATGATTGGCTAAACAGCATGGCATTGCATAATTCACATATATAATGCCTTTGCAACAAGATAGCATTGTATAATTCACATATATAATGTCTTGCAACAAGATGGCAATGCATAATTCACATATATGGTAATTAGACACTGAACAGGTGGCATTCACACAAAGCATGTCTAAACTAATCAAATGACATAGCAATGCGAGACACCATACGCACGATATGAGCAACATAACCCTGCCAAGTTAGAGCATACACCTCGGGGGGGAATAGGACTGGTCATCTGTCTCTGAATCCTCCTCTAAGGAGCTATCCGTAACCAGCGAGATATGCGCTTCGTCAGATAGCATAGTCCACTCTGAAGACCTTGTTTTCACTCCAGAATTTGCCATCACCGTGTCAAATGGCTGATGCACACGAAGAGCAGTTGAATGTACTAACATTGTTGACAAATGTAATATGTAACGAAAAAAAGGATGGTCTGATATAATTTACATATAAGATGACTGGCTAAGCAGGATGGCATTGCAAAATTCACATATATGATGCCTGGCTAAACAAGATGGTGTTGCATAATTCACATAAACGATGAATAAACTAAACAGATGGCATTCGCACAAAGGATGTCTAAACTAATTAAATGACATATTTGATGTATAAAGTAAGCAATGCAAGACACCATATGCATGATATAACCAACATCAGCATGCCAAGTTAGAGCGAAGACCTCAGGGGGTAAATAGGAGTTGTCTTCTCCTTCTGAATCCCCCTCAGAACAGATATCTTCCTCTCGATTACAATCCGAAATGCGTGGAGGGGGGGCTGCCTTTGCGCCTACCATGGAGCGACGTCTGCATGAAATTTTATTGCCACGCAAGGCTCGTCTCTTTTGCTCTACATGTTCAGTTCCATTGTTTACAATAACTGTCATGCATAGGAATAAAACATAGTGAGATTATGTAAGGAGTGCATGCAGAAATCCAGAGTGATGGTAGCAACCTGTGGATAGACCCAAAACCAATAATAGCAGGCAGATAATGGCTTCGGTTAAAAAATACAGATAATGGCTTCTTTACTATTTGTTTCCCACCCAACATGAAACTCATAGTAGACACCGGAGATTAACCAGATAGTAGATAGATACTATTGATAGCGGCCCCGATATGTACCCCACAACCATTTAAAAACTCAAGTTTGACCATTAGTTTGGAGCTGACTCAGAGTCTAATCGGTGAACAGGACGATAAAGTATAATATTAAGCGATGCATAACGTAAGCAGACACGAAAGAGTGCGACCTCTCTTGCGGACCCGTGTAGTCCTCGAGGTCATCTGCTCGGTTGATGATGGTAATGCAGTTTTCATGGCTGCCAGCGGCGGGGAAGAAGATCTGAGGCGGCGAAAGACAGTCTGGAGGCCGGATCCCTGCTGTGCTGGACCCTTCTGTCGTTGGAGCAGCTGAGCTGGGGTGGACGACGGTGCAGCAGGAGTGGGACAAACCACGCAAGGTTTTCTTTGACAACTATCTGTAAGAGAAGTAATTCTGTAAGGGCTCGTTTGAATTGGAGGATTCCAACAATGCAGGGATAGGAAATAGACATGAATAGGATAGGAATGCACGTGCAAAACAGAGAATTTAAAAACACAGGATTTCTGCCAATCTGGGTGTTTGGTTCACAACAATTGGAAGATCACAGGATGCAAAGAAGCATGGTGAGATTAAGTCAAACCACAAGAAAATGTACGGTTATAATGCTATTATGCTACTATCTCTTAGTCTTGTGCTTCATGAATATGAATTTGAAAAGGAGGACAAGTAAAAATTAAAATTCCTAAGTTTTTTCTTTCTAGGAGACACTAAAGGGACAAATCCGTGTGCTCAGTGGATAATATATATAACATGTAGAGTAAAAAAGAGATGCAACAAGTGTACAACCTCTTTGGCGAAGCCATGTCGATCTCAGCATGATTGGGTTGGCCGGTGAGGATGCTCTGGCTGACTTTGCTGTCGGAGGAGGGGAAGAAGATCTTAGGCGTCTGGAGATGGAGCCCGAGGTACTGCTCCACTGTGATGGAGGGTTTTGTCGTTGGAGCAGCTCCGGTGAGTTGTACGACGCCGAGGCTGAAGCAGGACAAGAGAGACAACGAACAACGTTAACCTGAGTGGAATTCTAATAGCATCTCCAATACATGACGTAAAATACATAACCACAAAGTGCTGGATGTAAAATACATCAGCCGCTCATCTCTGAACTTAACTGTCGAAACTGAACTTAACTGTCGAAACTGAATTTTGCTGTCGAAACTGAATTTTGCTGTCGAAACTGAATGCACTAGCAAGGTGAGGCTACACGTCGGTCGACTAACTTTTTCATCTCTGGTCAGTCGATTTTGCAGCCGTTGGATACGGAATCAAGGGCATGCGGTTCATCTTCAACCTTCACCCCCCTGAGCCGCCAGCCACCACCGGCCAAACAGCAGCCCCCCGCCGCCCGCGGCCGGCGGTGGGACGCCCCGCCCGCCCCGAAAACACTCCCCACCGCCGGTCCGCCGCCGCCCCGGCCATCCCTCTAGGCCCCTCCGTGCCGAGCTTTTTCTTCGGTGATCCCCACGCCACCATCCCGCCAACGCCCCGCCACCGCCGGCGACCACCGCCCCCATCCTGAACCCTAAGATAGATAGTGGGGTACCTCTCCGGCGAGCCCCCCTCCCCGCTGCGGCTGGTTCTTCCTTCACCCCGGCGAGCCCCCCACCCCCCACCCCCT
>NC_057811.1:383028743-383044792 GCF_018294505.1 Triticum aestivum | reverse complement strand
TCGGAGCAGCATCGCAAGCAAGAGCAAGAGCGAGAGCAGCAGCGCGAGCAAGAGCAATAGCAAGAGCAGACCAGGCAGGGGACCGAGAGCAAGAGCAGAGCAGCAGCGCGGGCGAGAGCTAAAGCAGCAGCAGCTCCTACTGATGTGGACGTCGCCGCCGAGGGAGCGACGCCGTGGAGGAAGTGGCCGGCGACGCCGCCGTGGATGGAGCCGCGCCGTGTCGGCTCGGGACCGAGCGCCGGCAGCACCGTGAGATCGAATCAAGAAGAACATGCGGCGATTAGTGTACAACCTCTTTGGTGGTGCTGATTAGGCCGCAGCTTCATCCGAGGAAACGGTGATGATGATGCTCTTCCGGTGGTGCAGGTGAACACGGCGGTGTGGGAATGGAGGTGGCGCGAAAGACGAGGGGAACGTCAGGGCAGCTCCTTGGAGGTGGAGGACGGGGTGGCTGAGCCGGCGGGACGATGAGATCGACGACGGATCCTCATCTGGTATGGTGGATGAGGGACGTCGAGGTGTTGCTGTGGACGACGTCATCGGGGAAGAGGCTCCGGCTGGGTGGCGGCCGGAGCAGGGTGTGGGGTTTCGTCGCGGGTTTTTGTGGCCTCGGTGTAAGAATGGGTGGGCGGATGGGATGGCAGTGGGGAACCATGGCTTAGAGGCGCGCTTGTCCGAAATGTGGGGTAAGTTACGAAAGTACCCCCACCGATTTGAGGCGGTTCTTTCGGTTCAGGGGTACCACGGGCATTTCGCGTGTCGGGATTTCACAGGAGGTGGGAGTTTTCACGCGCGTTGTAATTTCGGAATAGCAAGGCGCGGGTTGAGATGGAGGAAGTTGTCGGAGCACAACGAGACAAAGATATATCTTAAATATTTCGGGCTAACAAGGCGTGGGTTGAAATTTCCGGACAAGCCTAATGTGTACTGTACCAAATCAATGCGCACTACAAATGTCATTCAAAACTTTGAATTCATGTTATGTTCAATTAAAATATTTCTCTACATGTATAATGCATGCAACCTACTACTCAAATGAACGTTTTAGTGCATTCCAAACATATATACTACCGCTTCAATATGAACTAAATTTGAATTCGTTTCTCTATTTGAATAAGATCTGCAGTAATGATTGTTGTGAAGTCAAAGCATTTGAATTCGTTTCTCTGTTTTAATAAGATCTACAATCATCATTATTGTCAAGTTAAACCATCGTTTGTGTATTATCTTCACAGCACACCACATGATTAGTCTCGAGTTACATATGAACTATGTGTATTATATGAACTCGAACTAGATTTTTTGAATCCACTTTATTTTTATTTCAGATCACATTACATTTCTAGCTCTAGCTAGATCTTCATAATCTAAACCATGTCTCATATGTATAATGTGTTTATCACATTATGTATGGTGCCCCGCCCCCTACGCCTACAAGTATTTAGATGTGAGTTGCAAACACCACACATTACCACAAATTCAAATAAAATGTGAGAATGTTCGATATATAGTATTGTTTAGATTGTTCAATATTTAGTTGTAAGCTGCAAACGCCACACATTATCACAAATTCAAATAAAATGTGAGATTGTTTGATGTATAGTATGGTTTAGATTGTTCGGCATTTAGCTGTGAGTTGCAAACGCCATGCATTATCACATTATGGTATAACATGTGCACATCACGTGTATCACCGCTATATTCATGCATGCAATGTTTAAAACACTATGATCTCCTATTCAAATATATGAATCCGCTTTCATATCAAATTATGATCTTTGTTAGTCTCTTACACCCACACAATCCTCTAACCTTTGTAGCTACCACTAACTTTCTCTCGTGCATGCACACGCCCTCCTCGCCCTCCCCCTCCCTCGGCATTCTATCCACCGGGCACATTGATTTTTATCTTTAGGTCGTTCTCCCAGAGTCTCCACAACTCCTTTCCGACACACACCGTTCGATAAACCTCTCCAGCGATGCCTGCCTACAACATACACACACACCTTCAATCTCCTCCTTTATGTGTCCTTGGCTCGTGTCTCTCATATGGTCAGACACACATGTAAACTCTCGCCCCTATTTTCATCGATCTCACAACCGCACACTCCTCCCCCTATCTAGCTAGTAGTTGGGCCTCTCGCACCACCTCCTAGCTCCATTCTCTCTGTCTATCCGTCTCGCTGGGCCTTATTTGCCTCTAAAAAATGGACGTACACCGACCGATCTCTCGCTATACATATAGCTAGCTAGGTCCTTATAACTCGTTTTTACCCACACGTCAATCGATCTACCTCATTAGTTGTGTCTCTCCCTTCCTTCGACAAACAACAATTGATCTACCGATCTAGTTAGGTTTGCTTACCAAACACATGGTTCCCCTTCATCATCCATGGATGCGTCCCGACAGATCTATCACGCACAGGCACACACAGAAACACATCCCCACTCTTATTGATAACATTGCAGTTCCACCCTCAGTTTGTCTAGTAGGCCTCTCCCACCATCTTCGAGAAGCAACTCCATCACCCATCCAGCACTCTACCCCTCTCCCTCCCTCTCCCTCCCTCTCTCTCTCCTCTCTCTCTCTGTCCCATCATATTTCCCGTCCTTCAGTTATGTATGGATGTCGACCGATCTCCCTCAAGACATAGCTGGGTCTCTCCTTCTCAACACATATACGAGTCGTTCTACCTCTATAGTTAGGCCTCTGCCTACCCCTCCCCCCACCCCCTCCCCCCACACACACCGATACATCGAGCGCTCTAGTCATGTCTCCCTGCCACACACAAACTTGACATGTGCCCTCTAACGTTCCGGTAGGCCAGTCGCCCTATATCTTTGACTTGCACACACACACAATTTCGATGGCTCTCTTCATCGATCTCGCACCCACCCACTTGATCCTCTCTTCGACTCTATCGATAGCTATGACCCCTCCCTCTCTTCTCGTGGATTGCCCGACCCTCTATGTATGATATGGATAGGCCTCCATTTCACACACATTGCATGCAAAATTTTGTTTGAGATGTCATTGACACATATTCCCACAAATAATTCACGAAATCAACCCCCCACCCCACCCCCACCCCAAAACAAAAAACACTCACGAACGCGGTTTGTATCTCTCACACACACCCACGTAGGTGGGGGACGTGCACGAAGAGAAGAGGTGCATGCACGGCGCACGTACTCCCGTCTCTTTCCCAACCACACCCGCGCGGGTACACGGTGGAGCTCATTTCTGTACGAAAAAGGCAGCCCACGTGGTAATTTGGCACGTGTACTGGTTGTCCACTTGGTGGAGGGAGGATCGTCTACCACGGGTGAACAAACAAATTGCGACTTGACGTGTTATGTTAAAAAAAGAGGCAAACCATGTGGGGCCTACCTTAGAGGCAAGGCTCTATACACTGGAGTACTTTTGATGTGTCCCGTCAACTCGCAGAACAAGGAGAAGCTTTCTTAGTACGCCGTCTCCCCCGCCCACGGGCGCGGTGGCTCACAGGATGAGGTGAAGCTTGCTCCGCCTTACGCCCGCTCCCTCGCCCATGCGCGCGGTGGCTCGCAGGACAAGGAGAAAAATTTACTACTCCCTCCGTTTACTCCTCGTCCCTACTACCTTGGTTATAGAGATTATATCATATTGTTTGGAATATATATGTCCTTTAGTAGATTTCAATATGAACTACTAGTACATACTCCAAACACTGATGCATATAGACGTATTTTAGAGTGTAGATTCACTCATTTTGCTCCGTATGTAGCACTCTCCCTCGCCCCTCGACCCTCGCCCATGTGGTGGACGTGCAGCAATTCATTCGGTCTCATATAGCCAGAACGATATATACTACACTGCCATTATTGCTCGACTTCCTGAAGAGGCGAAGAGCCAATCGCAAGGTTAATATTTTGGAGATGCCAAGCGCAAGGTTATAGGAGAACGAGTAGTAGGTGCCGCGTCATTTATAAATAAAGTTTTTTTTCTTCAGTGGCACGTACGCAATATGATAGGTTCATATGGAGAGAAAAGGAAACCGCTCCACTATATACATAGTCAGGACGGGCCAGCCTACACGGTTGCTTGCTGGGGTTGCTCTCTTCACACTCTCTCGCACAAAACGACTGTGGCCACATCTCTAACATCCCGGCGGATCACGTCCGCTTGGGGAAGGGGTGGATGCTTAGTGTAGATGCGGTGGCCGTCGCCGACGGCGAAAACCCACTGTCGGCATGTCCCGATCAGGGGTCCCCACCGTTCTCTCTCACAAAGCCGGTGAGGTTGCCTTCGTCCCTTGCCCACTGTCGCGACGTGGCAGTTGCCGCCTCCCGCCGCTCTCCTCAAGGTTGAGCTACGTCCCTCAGGTACAACTCCCTTTACAGCCGGCTTGCACCACTGCTCCAGCTGCCCACATCACTCCCTGTGGATATTTCTCTACTTCTTTGCCCCGCATATACCTCTACTGGCTTCTACATACTGTATTTGTGATGAGTTTATGTCTCATCAACTAGTCCCAGTAATCTTATTCTAATCACGCTTCTTCAATTTCTTTGCCACAGGGATGCTCATCTCGATTTTGGTGAAACTGCACAAAATGATCCGATGGTCAAAAGGTTGCAAACTTCATTTATTAGGAAGCTCGAACGTTGCGAGCAAATTGAAGCCTGGTCAGGGTTCACGGTTCAAGGGCTAGGGACTGCATGGGTCGTTTTTTCTTTAGCTGCCTCTGTACCAAAGTAAGTGTCAACTTTAGGAGTAGTACAACTTTGTACTAAAGTTTGCATAAAGTTGAGACACTTATTTTGGAACGGAGGGAGTACATATTTGCTATGATCTATCAATCATTGAGATGCAATAGCATGCATGTTAGTCTCCTTTGTATTTGATGAAATGTTGCAACGGGCAACCTTGGACGCAAGATACATGTAACAGAAGCTGGAAGCTTCATAGCATTGTACAAATTTATCTCACTGATAAATTACAGTACGTACTATACTAGTACTTCCTCCGTTCCGAAATATAAGTCTTTGTAGAGATTTCACCATGAACCACATGCGGATGTATATAGATGCATTTTAAGTGTAGATTCATTCATTTTGCTCTGTATGTAGTGGAATCTCTACAAAGACTTATCTACTAGTAATAGCTAGCCCCACTACTAGGAATTCTCTATCCTCTCCTTGAGCCACATCATCAAAATTGATGTAGCCGTTAGATGAAGTAAATCAGTCCATAATAGCCGTCTGATCTAGACATTGAGAGGCTCCGCACTAAGTCACATGCAAGCATGCAGAAATACCGTGGCACATGCATGTGAGTGGGTTTTAAATCACATCAACATGTCTGCATGCAAGCATGCACCGGTAGCATGCATGTAAGTGAGCTTTTAAGTCCCATTAACATGTCAAAAAGAAAAATATAATCCCATTATGCAGTAGGAGTTGGCTGATCTTTTTTCCTTACGTGGGATGATCTAAATGATCATGGGAGTTTATTTAGTTTGGCTACCACATTTGTCATGCAGTTATAGAGTTTTTTTTTAGTTCTATGAAATCGATAATTTTGCGCAGAGAGATATACCGCTGTTCTGCGGCAACACGCGGGGACTCATGTAAAGAGTTAGGTGTTGCACGGTGATAGTATGAGGTGGGCCATGTAATCACTGAGCCTGTGTGTTTTCACTGCTCTTACACGCCTCCGCTGTAAGAATGGAGAAAATTGTAATCTAGTAGTAGCACCTCCTTTTGCCGAAAGCGTGGGACATCCAGCAGTCCTACCACCTTAGTAATAAAGACCAATGAGCCGTCAAATCACATAGACCCAGCAGTAAGTTGGACGGACGAAGCAACCATCACTCTTGCGCCAGTGAGAGGTCGCGTCCGATCTGCCCGGGCATGAATGCGGCACCGATTCTTTGGAGCGGCGCTGACCGTTTTGGGCGGGAAGCGCGCGCGGGCGATGGAGGGGCTTTGGGTGGGCCAGGCTAGTCAGGAGCGGGCGTGGCAGCTGTCCACATGTCCCTACCGGACACGCCCGGAAACGAGAGGATGCACCGACTCTCGCGGCTAAAATCGTACTACACTACACAACATCTCTCTGTAGGAGTAGGTCGATCTGTCGCTCTCTCTGACACACACATGCTGTTAAACACACACACACACACACACACACGCACGCACACGCACGCACCTTGGTCCCGTTGCACCTTCTAACGTGACATATTACACCTAGACGGAGGGAGTAGTAAGTATACGAGATACGGTGGCACACTGACTTAAGTCGAATACAAGTGCCCAAAATTTGTGTGCATGTTATAATAAGGATTCACTTAAAATAGTACGTGAGCGGACAGAGGGATCAATTGGACAGTGTTCTCGAGCAGTAGCGAGATGTGTGAGGTAAGATACACCGCTCGCGCTTTTAATTTTTCTTATTAATTTGTTTGTTTCACCCTCTGACTGGTGGGACCCAACGTACTACGTGGAGAGAGGTAAGGTGACTAAGGCTGCATTATTTCTGCACCACTGTGGATAGTCTTACCACCAAAGCCACATGACACGATTATGACTGAAATCCCAATGACTCCCACACACACAAAAAACACGGCATGCTTGTCACACGAATGCATGAATGTATAAAAGGTTATTTCCCTCTCGTTGAACATAACGGGAGGGTTGTGTAGCTGGTTAGCCTGTTCGCTCATCAAACTTGAGGTCTCGGGTGGATTCTTTGATTGGTCAAAATGTTTTCTAGGGTTTGCACGCTTCACACTCTCTCTCCAGTATATATATACACGCTGGAGCCTCAACGCTTGTAGTTGCTCTCTTCACACTCTCTCGCCCTCTCCCGCTGGAGCCTCAGCGCTTATAGTTGCTCTCTTCACACTCTCTCGCCCTCTCCAGATCTAAACAAGACTTCGTTGGCCTTTCTCTCCCCTCACTGCTGCTCAAAGAGCCGGTAGGATCCGTTCGCCAGGAAGGGAAGGAGGCTTAACGCTGTCGCCGTCGGCGAGGGACTACTGGCGCAGCTGTTCACTTTCCACCCAGCGGCGGCGCGGGAGGGCCTCCGACCCCTTCTTCTTCGTCGCCGTCCCGTCTCCCACCGAACCACGCCCCAAGAACCTTAAGGTATAATTTACTTACTCCACATGCATTGCTCTAGCTGCATGTATACCATGAATCTAGGACGTGGTTCAAAGAGGAAAGGAGTGGGGGAAAGTAGTGGGAAAAGTTGTATATAGCATGAATCTAGGACGTGGTTCAAAGAGGAAATGAAGGGGGAAAGTTGTATAGCATGAATCTAGGACGTGGTTCAAAGAGGAAAGGAATGGGGGAAAGTAGTGGGGAAAGTTGTATCGCATACTAGGACGTGGTTCAAAGAGGAAAGGAAGGGGTGAAAGTACTAGTTCAAAAAGGAAAGGAAGGGACAAGGCTGTAAAGTTTGAGCAGGACTAGATTTGCTGCCCTCACATAGGGAAAGGTGTCTAAAGATAACAAAACTGGGACCAACACAAATATGCTCCTTGGTTGTTTGTTCTTTGTTGCAACAGACTGTGCATGACCACAGTACATCGGTAGATGCACATGGTGCTGGTGCGTCCACTGTCCCGTGCAACAAATTAGCTGTTGTTAATCTAAGGCCCTGTTTGGTTAAAAACTCCCTAGTCCCTACCTGCTTGGTTCCAGGGACTAAACATGGACTAGAGGTTATTAAATGACATGCTAAAAGACCATGTTACCCCTAGTAATGAACTAATAGAGACAAGGTGCGATGCGTGGCAGGGGCAACTGTTGGAAAAAGTCCCAAAAAGACTCCCTCGGGGTCTTCTTTCTTTAGTCCCAAATGCCCACTTTTAGTCCCTAAAAGTCCCTCCTGTTTGGTTTAGATGGGACTAACATGGAGTTTTTTTAGTCCCTGCACCAAAATGTCCCTGTAAACAAACACCCTCTAATAATGCCGCTGGAAAATTGATGCAATGCCACAGTTAAAAGCAAATTACATGTTTAACGAATTTTATTGTTAATATAATCTCTATGTTAATATTAATCAATGCCACCGTTTGACAAAATGCTACTGTCTTGCTTTCTTTCCCATTTAGATAAGGTAGATGCTTCTTTTTGTTGGCTTCTGTGTCATCCACCGTTATTGACCACTAATTGTTTCCTTTGCACCTCTGTGTAAACAGGGTTATCTACTTCACCTCGTTGCCATTGTGACCTTTTGTTGCACTGCACAAAACACTTTTGTTTTAAGAGTGTTTTGTGCAGTTCAACCAAAATGTCACACCGACAATGTTGCTTGATTGCTTGATCTTAGTGGAACTGCACAAGAGGAGATCTTACTTCCTATCCGTTAAGGCGAATTTGGTTCAGATCTTCTTCTTGTGAGTTGTTTGAATTCCGCATCATGAGAGGTCAGTACTAGCCTTCTTTCACATGATTCTGCAGTGTGCTTTCATATGTTGTGCTACTTGTACGATAATGTTGCTTGATTTTAGTGAACTGCACAAATGGAGACACGACTTCCAATCTGTATGTGCACCGTAATATCCCATTGAGGTAAGATAAGGATATTTCACAACTGCTGGCCTGTATTTTGCCACTTTCATCAGAAATTAAGTTTAGTATTATACTTGTGCTCCCTAATTGACATGCCAAATCTTACATTGAAGGCGAAGCTTGTCTGTTATTGAACCAAGTGATGAAGGGGAAGAACAAGCGGAAGAAAAACAAAAATCAACTCCCGGTACTGTAATGAAGCACTGGAACTGTGATGACACAAGTAATGATATAGTTTTGCATCTTAATTTATTGCTATGGCTGGAACGAGCAATTGTTTTGCCACTAATTTGATGCCACTCTGAATGTAATATGTAATTATCTCTACTTGTGCAAACAGGGGTCTTCTTTGAAGATACCATATATTTTAGTGGAACTGCACAAGAAGATGTTGGAAACATTAAATTAATCGAGGAGTATATAGTAAGCATGGCCACCACCGTAGATAGCAACAGATGGGTCCGGAGAAGTGCTTCATCTGTATGCTCTACACAATAAGCCTCCTGACAAAGGTTGGTACTCGCCCACTGATTTCATCCATATCATTGAGCTTTGTCATCTCTATTGGTGTTGTGCTATTGTTTAGATACTGTCATGAAAAAGTGGTATTGTCCTTGAGAAGTGCTTCATCTGTGTTGTTTTAAATATTTCCTTTCCTTTTTTTCGAGCAAACAGGGATGCTAGCATTTAGTAGTCCTCTTGTCTTTGCACAACAGGATCATCTTCCTCTGAAGAAGAATATGGAGTACGTGAAGTGACTAGTTCCGATTATGCCAGGATGAAGAAGCCCTGTCTATCTTCTCATCAGAAGGAGCAGTTGAAGGATGGTTACATTACTCCCCACAAGACCAAACTAACTTCAGCTCAGAAGGACTGACAAATCTCCATTTTTTTTGCTGTGATGCGCGAGTACAATGTTGTTCTAGGATTCTTTCTGGTGAGTTCCATTTTTCTAAAAGTGTGCTCTACATGGACCATGTATGTGCCTGTTGAAACTGTCAATTCATAGTACAGTTTGCTTTATACTAATCACTTTTTTGTATTTGTGCAAACAGGGGTGCTCAGCTTGATTTCAATGGTAACTGCACAAAATTTTCATGAATACATCGAATCATTCATTTCCACCACAAGAAAGGAGGTGCCGATAAGTTCAAGGCGTTGCAACATATAAGGGCGAAATCATACAAGCTACGCGCGAATTTGGTTGATTTTGGTGGAACTGCACAAAAAGAACAGCTGGTTTATTTAGCACGAGGTGCCATGTCAATGTCTCAACTGATGGCAAACCCTGCCCATTCCACAATCATAGGCATTTGATATTTTGGAATGGGACAACCTTGTCAAATTTTGCTCACTGATTTTAGCAAGACATGCGTTTGATATTTTCGAATGGGACGCCCTTTGCTGTCACCAGCGTCAATCAATTTTTTCTTTATTCTTTAGTTGTGAAGTAAATATTGCCTCTGACATGTGAGTCGCTGAGATGCATAATCATCGATTGTTTTGAATGTTCTCTATGAATTGTCAGGCCTGTGTGTTTGATTGCAATGTACAGAAACGCTATAAAGTTGCTCAAACTCTTTGTACTCCTTCTGTTCCTTTTTACTTCGCACATTGTGAAAGTGCATACTTTTTTGTATAAGATTGGTCAAAGTAGAGATACTTTGACTGCAGACAAAACTTGTATGCAGACTAGAAAGGACCGAAGGGAGTACATGTGAAACTGCTGCAAACGAGGTGATCACCCTGGGAATAATGCTAGTACGTATTGTTTTGCATGTTCATCCAATGCCAGTGATACAGGAATTCGAACTAATCGAAATAAATTCATTCATACACGGTCGGATTTCATATAAACATGCCGGATTTCATTACATTTCATACATTCTTCAACTAAAAAGGGGTGCGTTGGGGGTATAATTAATTAACCGAAGCTACCCACCTGTGTCCCGCTGAGCCGAACAGAAGCTTCAGTGACTTAACTGCAGGTGCAGTTGCGTAACTGACATGTGGCCTGTTGGGCCCACGTGTCAGTCAGCCAACTGCACCAGCAGTTAAGTAGAAGCAACGTTCTTCTCCAGCGCAGCTCTCCGACTCCACGTTGCCGCCAAGAAGCTAACCGGCCTTAAATGGTCAACCCGCCTAGCTTGGCTTCAACCGGAGGGTAGCAGCGGTGGCCTTACTTGGACCCGAGCGGCGGGGACCTACCGTGTTCTACTCTTCCTCGTTTTCTGTGTGGCGCGGCCTCGTTGGCAGCGGGGCGGGGCCTCGGCGGAGCCGGCGATGTCCTCTGTCTCGTTGCCGGCGGGCGGCGCCTCAGCGGAGCGGTGGAAATCCTCCCCCACGTTGCCGGCAGGGTGGGGCCTCGGCTGGGCCGGCGATGTCCTCTGCCTCGTTGTTGGCGGGGCGGGGCGTCGGCGGAGCCGGCGGTGTCCTCTGCCTCGTTGTTGGCGCCGCGGGGCCTCGGCGGAGCAGGGCCTCGTCGACGCCAGCGGAGCGGGGACTCGTCGGAGCCGGCATTGTCCTCTGCCTCGTCCTCGGTCTCGCCAAACAGCGCCTCACCCGCTTCATCGCCCTCTTTGCTACCCTCTTTGTAGGCGGCCGCAGCCTCCGCCACCCGCATGCGGTACCGCCAGCGCTCGAGGCGGCCCTTGCGGGCGGAGCGGTACGAGTCGAGCAGCGCCTCCTGCTCCGCCCGCTCCGCGGCGATCTCCTCCTCTGCCTGCAGGTGCTCCTGGAGGAGATGGTGGTTGTAGGCGGCGTCGGCCTGCGCCTCCCGGAACTGCTCCTCACGCATCTGCCTCACCCTGTCCATATATTGGGCACGGGCCTCGCGGATGGTCATGGTGCAATGCACCGGCGAGGATGGCGCGGAGGAGGGGGTTGGCGCTGGATCATCGACTACCATGTTCTCCATTGGGACGTCGTCGTCCTCCGGCTGCCTGCCGGCCAGCCGGTCGGCAGCAATGGCTGCCATCTCCTTGTGGTCCGTCGTCCGCCCGTCCCGAAGAGCGCTGGAACGCGAGGAAGCCATGGTGGGCAGTAGTGGTGTGGACAGGAGAAAGGGAACGGATGCGGATGACTGGGGCTATGGCCGGCGCAGCAGTTTATATAGCAATGGTGGGCGGGCGGAGGGACGGACGTGTGGCGCCGGAGTAGCCGCCTCGGCAACCGCGTATCATTAATGTGGGCGGCAGATGGACGGACGGACGGCACTTGTGTCGTTTGAAGGCGGAGCAGTCGCCTGCACCGGGAAGCGGGGCGGGCGGCGCTGACTGTTTCGCGCGGAAAGCGCGCGCAGGCGAGGAGATGACTTTACTTGGAGAGGATGACAATGGGGACCCACCAGGTCCATAGCCTCACGTACGCAAGTGCCTCCTTATTATATATATATAACTATAATTTATTTTTCTTCCTCCTGGTTTCCTGACATCACGGTCCCACACTATTGTCAACCTATGTAGTAGTCAATAAACGAGAGAATTGCACAAGAAGCGGCCGACAGCTGGGACCAAGCAGCTCGAGTAGTATTTGTGTTTTTGAGGTGTGAGCACTGCAGAGTTTTTCGAGGTTTAGCCCAGATATTAATTTTTCTCCTCTGAACAACAACGAAAACATCGCTGCAGGTATTAACTGGGCGGGCTGTGGCCCGTCTAGCCCAGGCAGATATCCAGCCAGATATTAATTTTTTTCAAGCTGAAAATGGCTAGCCCAGCTATACTTTTTTTAGGAATACCCAGGCAAGGTCAAGTTGTTATTCTCCGCCCCGCTGGGCTGCAAGTCTTTCCTAGGAGGGATGCATTAGGCTTAACAAGAAAATGGGCTTTAAGAAATAATAAATGGGATGTAATTATAAAAACTGGGCAGTAACTATAAAAAATGCACCAAACACGTGATTACTTTATAAAATATTATTTTTGGATATTGAAAATTTTAAATTCATTAATTGTTGCGAGCGCAATGTTTCGTTGGATTTTTACG
This sequence comes from Triticum aestivum, assembly GCF_018294505.1. Lineage (NCBI taxonomy): Eukaryota > Viridiplantae > Streptophyta > Magnoliopsida > Poales > Poaceae > Triticum > Triticum aestivum. The sequence continues at coordinate 383,032,252 of NC_057811.1, read as the reverse complement.
TAATATAAATTTATATCGAAATTGTATTTAATCTGACAAGAAATTTCGGGATAAAAATATTTCGGATCCCATCAAAATGTGGGAAATTGTATTGAATTCTGTTTTGAACGGTTGGTTGAGATGGGCTGTACTTTTAACAAACTGTAATGGGCTGTAGTAAATTCCATTAGAATTCAAAAATGGGCTACACATTCTTACAAATCTCAAATGGGCTATAAGTTCTCTGCCACACACTTCTGGCCTTACTAAGTTGACGCGTCCCCTAAAAAACAGAGTTGACGCGTATTGAAGGCTTTGTCAACTTATAGTCAACACACGGTTCTAGCAGCAGTGGCCGTTGGATGTCCATCCAACGGATGCCGTGCTTCTTCTTCAATCTCGGATATTCTAGCTTCACCTACCCAAAAAATGATTCCTCCCCCTGACATCTGGGGCGCGCCGTTTCGGAAGCTGACCTGTGGGCCTACTAAGTTGACGTACCAAGGGCTTTGTCAACTTAGTCAATATAAACGATTCTAGCTGTAGTGACCGTACGATGTCCATCCAACGGTCGTCTTGCTTCTTCAACCTCTGGTCCTCTTGCTCCAGCCGCCCAAAGCAGCGCCGGTCGTGCCGCCTGCTCCTGCCTCCCGTGGCCGGCTGTGCTGCCGCGGAGGCCTCACCGCCCCCTACTACTCCCACCGCTGGCCAGGCCATCCCTCCACTCACCCACACCCCCTGTTATTCTGCGGCGACGGCAGCGCAGCCGAACCAGTGAACCCTCGTACTCCTCTCCGCGTCGTCCCCTTCCCGGGCCTTGCCGTCGTCCACCGCCCTGGTGCTCTCGGCGCGGCATGGTCAACGTGGTCAAGGAACGACTTCCATCGGACGTGGACTGTACGTGGAGAGGCTGACAGCTGGGTCCACGGCAGCCGCAAGGAAGTGCCTCCTTATTACGTGGAAAATAATTATTCCTCCACCTGACAGCGGGGACCCACCGGACGGGCCACCAGTATTTTGCGAAAAAAATCGTTTCCCCCTGACTGCTAGGACCCACCGGACGGGCCACCGTATTTCACGAAAAAAATGTTCCCCCCGCTGTCAGCTCGGACCCACCGGAAGTGCCTCCTTATTACGCACAAAAAAATGAATACTCCCCCGGCTAGCTGGGACCCACCTTGGTGGGAGGCTGACTTGTGGGCCTACTAAGTTGACGAGGACAAAGGGCTTTGTCAACTTAGTCAATATGAACGATTCTAGCTCCAGTGACCGTACGATGTCCATCCAACGGCCGTAGTGCTTCTTCAACCTCTGGTCTTCTTGCTCCAGCCGCCTAAAGCAGCGCCGGTCGTGCCGCATGCTCCTGCCTCCCGTGGCCGGCTGTGCTGCCGCAGAGGCCTCACCGCCCCCTACTATTCCCACCGCTGGCCAGGCCCTGCGGCGACGGCAGCCTCACACCGCAGCCGAACCAGTGAACCCTCGTACTCCTCTCCGCGCGGCCTTCCACTGCCGCGTCTTCCCCGGCTCCATGTCGTCCCCTTCCTAGGCCTCACCGTCGTCCACCGCCGTGGTGCTCTCCGCGCGGCGTGGTCAACGTGGTCAAGGAACGACTTCCATCGGAAGAGTACTGTACGTGGAGAGGCTGATAGCTGGGTCCATGGCCACAGCCCAGTTTTTTTGTGATTTGCCAAGTAAGTCGCTTTGTCAGGCCTGTTGGGCTGCAAATCTTTCAAGACGAGGAGAGCTTTCATTCGGCTGGCCGAGAAAATGGCCCATCAGTAATGAGAAATGGGTTGTACATTTTTAAAACACATCAAACCGGCAATTAGTTTCAAATATCTTTTTTTTCATTTCAAGATTTTAAATTACATTAATTTTTATGCATGGAGAATTTGTTGGATTTTATATTGATATACATTTATTTTTAAAATCAGTTTGAATGTGAGTCGAAATTTCGGAATTAAAAACAGTTCGGACCGCACCAAAAATGCAAAATTTCGTATAATTTTTTAACTGTGGCCACAATATGGGTTGTAATGCTAACAAAAAGAATATGGGCTCCAAAAAAACCTCAAGAATTAGCAAATGGGCTGTAAATTATTAGAAATAATGGCAGATGGGTTGTATGCTATTTTCCACAGATTTGAGGCTTTCCTAAAAAAAGGTTGATGCACAAGCACTGACTGTTGGATTTCCATCCAACGGCCGTCGTGCTTCTTCAATCTTTGCTCTTCCTGCTCCAGCCGCTCAAACAAGCGTCGGCGGGACTGCTTGCTCCCTCCTCCCCGTGGCCGGCTGTGCTGCCGCGCAGGCCTCACCGCCCCACCGTACTCCCATCGCTGGCCTAGCCATCCCTCTACTCACCCACACCTGCTGTTATTCTCCGGCGACGGCAGACGAACCAGTAAACCCTCGTACAGTCGTACTCCCCTCCGCGTGGGAAACAACTGCCGAGTCTTCCCTGCCTCCGTGTCGTCCCCTTCCTAGGCCTCGCCGTCGTCCACCGCCGTGGTGCTCTCGGCGCGGCGTGGTCAATGTGGTCAACGGCCGACTTCCATCGGAAGAGTACTGTGCGTGGAGACGCTGACAGCTGGGTCCACGGCCGCAGCAAGGAAGTGCCTCCTTATTACGCGCAAAATAATTATTCCTCCACCTGACAGCGGGGACCCACTGGACGGGCCACTGTATTTCGCGAAAAAATGTTTCCCCCCTGACTGCTGGGACCCACCATCTACACCTTCGCACGCAAGGAAGTGCGTCCGGGCAAAAAAACAAAACGATTCGCCCCCCTGACTACTGGGACCCACCAGCTACATCTTCGCACGCAAGGAAGTGCCTGACAGTCGGGACCCACCTGGTCGAAGCGTACGTAGCGTTGTCATTCTGGTCGCGAACGTGTACGTACATATATACTGGTGGATGTAGAGGCGCGCACGTGTTGTAGTAGAGGCGCGTACATGTCGTAGTAGAGGCGCGCACGTAGCATGTACACGTACGTACAGCGGCCAGGGTGCAAGAAAGAAAATACGGCCACGTATGTGTACATACGGGTGGGGTCTCGAATGCCTACTCGCGCATACGTACGGCCAGGGCTCGTGTACATGGCTGGATCGGAACGGAGAAACAGTGTCGTCGTCGTGTTCATGGGGAGGCAACGGAATGCGTCGTGTTCATCGGGAGGCAACGGAACGCGTGGGAGCCAACCGGCTGGGTCGGAACGGAATGCGTGGTCGTGTTCATCGGGAGGGCTTGGACGGAACAGGCGATGGAAACGAGGCCTGGCGTACCGCACAACGGAGGAAACGGACCTCCTACGTTCAGAACGGGGTCCTGTTGATCGGGAGGGGTCTGGCGTACCGCAAAACGGAGGAAACGGACCTCCTACGGTCGAAACGGGGGTCCTGTTGATCGGGAGGGGTGTGGCGTACCGCAAAACGGATGAAACGGACCTCCTACGGTCGAAACGGGGGTCCTGTTGATTGGGAGGGGTGTGGCGTACCGCAAAACGGACGAAACGGACCTCCTACGGT
>NC_057811.1:382872518-383028390 GCF_018294505.1 Triticum aestivum | reverse complement strand
ACCGGCTACTGTTCAACCATCCCTCCACGGGAACCCCCTCCACCGTCTACTGTTCATCCAGCCCTCCACACCACGGGGTCCTGTTCAACCACCCCTCCACGGGCACCCCTCCACCGTCTAATGTTCATCCAGCCCTCCACACCACAGGGTCCTGTTCAACCACCCCTCCACGGGCACCCCTCCACCGTCTACTGTTCATCCAGCCCTCCATCACACCACGGGGTCCTGTTCATCCAGAGGCAACGCCACCGCTCACTGTTCATCCAAACCGCCCCCACAATGCTCAATGTTCATCCCAGAGGCAGTATTGATCGGCTTCAGTTAGCAGCAGTAGCGAAGGAATCGCTCGATCGGGTTCAGTTAACAGCCATCGATCGATCGCTCGGGTTCAGTAACGCGTAGCCTGCAGTGCAATCGCTCGGGTTTAGTTAGAGCCCAACGCCTCGCTCGGGTTCAGTTAGAGCCCACGCCTCGCACACACGCGCGTACATGTACGAGAGAAACGCGCATAGCTCGGCCCCCGACCTCCCACCGTAACCGGGAACTCCCCGAAATTTTCCTCCCCCTCGCTTCTACCACGGTTTTTTCCGTCATGGACGGCCCAAAGAATGTCATGCAGCTGCGTCTCCGGCCCACCCAGGACGAAAAGCCCATTTTCTGTCATAGAAGTAGGAGCCCACCACATCTATGATGATACCGGGTTTTGTCACAATTATCGTCATAGAAGTGTCATATGTATGACAGAAAAAAAATCGTTCGGCCCAAAATGTAACGGATGTGTCTTTTTTTTGTAGTGTTCCTTCCTCTCCTCCACCTCTTTCCCCCTTCTCCTATTCCAACAAGGAAGGGAGGGAGTCCTACTCCCGGTGGTAGTAGGACTCCTCCTGGTGCGCCTCCTCCCTCGCCGGCCGCACCTCCCCCCTTGCTCCTTTATATACGGGGGCAGGGGGCACCCCAAAGACACAACAATTGATCGTTTGAGCTTTTAGCCGTGTGCGGTGCCCCCCTCCACCATAGTCCACCTCGATAATACTGTAGCGGTGCTTAGGCGAAGCCCTGCGTCGGTAGAACATCATCATCGTCACCACACCGTCGTGCTGACGAACTCTCCCTCAACACTCGGCTGGATCGGAGTTCGAGGGACGTCATCGGGCTGAACGTGTGCTGAACTCGGAGGTGCCGTGCGTTCGGTACTTGATCGGTCGGATCGTGAAGACGTACGACTTCAACTGCGTTGTGCTAACGCTTCCGCTTTCGGTCTACGAGGGTACGTGGATAACACTCTCCCCTCTCGTTGCTATGCATCACCATGATCTTGCGTGTGCGTAGGAAATTTTTTGAAAGTACTACGTTCCCCAACAGTGGCATCCGAGCCTGGTTTTATGCGTTGATGTTATATGCACGAGTAGAACACAAGTGAGTTGTGGGCGATATAAGTCATACTTCTTACCAGCATGTCATACTTTGGTTCGGCGGTATTGTTGGATGAAGCGGACCGGACCGACATTACGCGTACGCTTACGCGAGACTGGTTCTACCGACGTGCTTTGCACACAGGTGGCTGACGGGTGTCAGTTTCTCCAACTTTAGTTGAACCGAGTGTGGCTACACCCGGTCCTTGCTAAGGTTAAAACAACACCAACTTGACAAACTATCGTTGTGGTTTTGATGCGTAGGTAAGAACAGTTCTTGCTAAGCCCGTAGCAGCCACGTAAAATTTGCAACAACAAAGTAGAGGACGTCTAACTTGTTTTTGCAGGGCATGTTGTGATGTGATATGGTCAAGACATGATGCTAAATTTTATTGTATAAGATGATCATGTTTTGTAACCGAGTTATCGGCAACTGGCAGGAGCCATATGGTTGTCGCTTTATTGTATGCAATGCAATTGCCCTGTAATGCTTTACTTTATCACTAAGCGGTAGCGATAGTCGTAGAAGCATAAGATTGGCGAGTCGACAACGATGCTACGATGAAGATCAAGGTGTCGCGCGGGTGACGATGGTGATCATGACGGTGCTTCGAAGATGGAGATCACAAGCACAAGATGATGATGGCCATATCATATCACTTATATTGATTGCATGTGATGTTTATCTTTTATGCATCTTATCTTGCTTTGATTGACGGTAGCATTATAAGATGATCTCTCACTAAATTATCAAGGTATAAGTGTTCTCCCTGAGTATGCACCGTTGCGAAAGTTCTTCGTGCTGAGACACCACGTGATGACCGGGTGTGATAGGCTCTATGTTCAAATACAACGGGTGCAAAACAGTTGCACATGCGGAATACTCAGGTTAAACTTGACGAGCCTAGCATATAACAGATATGGCCTCGGAACACTGAGACCGAAAGGTCGAGCGTGAATCATATAGTGATATGATCAACATAAATGATGTTCACCATTGAAACTACTCCATCTCACGTGATGATCGAACATGGTTTAGTTGATATGGATCACGTGATCACTTAGAAGATTAGAGGGATGTCTATCTAAGTGGGAGTTCTTAAGTAATATGATTAATTGAACTTTATTTTACCATGAACTTAGTCCTGGTAGTATTAGCATATCTATGTTGTAGATCAATAGCTTGCGTTGTTGCTTCTCTATGTTTTATATATGTTCCTAGAGAAAATTAAGTTGAAAGATGATAGTAGCAATGATGCGGACTGAGGTTTATCCTCATTGCTGCACAGAAGAATTATGTCCTTGATGCACCGCTAGGTGACAGACCTATTTCAGGAGCAGATGCAGACGTTATTAACGTTTGGCTAGCTCAATATGATGACTACTTGATAGTTTAGTGCACCATGCTTAACGGCTTAGAATCGGGACTTCAAAGACGTTTTGAACGTCATGGACCATATGAGATGTTCTAGGAGTTGAAGTTAATATTTCAAGCAAATACCCGAGTTGAGAGATATGAAATCTCCAACAAGTTCTACAGCTAAAAGATGGAGGAGAATAGCTCAAGCAGTGAGCATGTGCTCAGATTGTCCGGGTACTACATTCGCTTGAATCAAGTGGGAGTTAATCTTCCAGATAAGATAGTGATTGACAGAATTCTCTAGTCACCATCACCAAGTTAGTAGAACTTCGTGATGAACTATAATATGCAAGGGATAACAGAAACAATTCCCAAGCTCCTCGTGATGCTGAAATCGACGAAGGTAGAAATCAAGAAAAACATTAAGTGTTGATGGTTGACGAGACCACTAGTTTCAAGAAAAGGGCAAAGGGAAGAAGGGGAACTTCAAGAAGAACGGCAAGCAAGTTGCTGCTCAAGTAAAGAAGCCCAAGTCTGGTCCTAAGCGTGAGACTAAGTGCTTCTACTACAAAGGGACTAGTCACTTGAAGCGGAACTACCCCAAGTATTTGGCGGATAAGAAGGATGGCAAAGTGAACAAAGGTATATTGGATATACATGTTATTGATGTGTACTTTACTAGTGTTTATAACAACCCCTCGACATTTGATACTGGTTCAGTTGCTAAGAGTAGTAACTCGAAACAGGAGTTGCAGAATAAACAGAAACTAGTAAAAGGCGAGGTGACGATGTGTGTTGGAAGTAGTTCCAAGATTGATATGATCATCATCGCACACTCCCTATACTTTCGGGATTAGTGTTGAAACTAAATAAGTGTTATTTGGTGTTTGCGTTGAGCATGAATATGATTTGATCATGTTTGTTGCAATACGGTTATTCATTTAAATTAGAGAATAATTGTTGTTCTGTTTACATGAATAAAACCTTCTATGGTCATACACCCAATAAAATGGTTTGTTGGATCTCGATCGTAGTGATACACATATTCATAATAATGAAGCCAAAAGATGCAAAGTTAATAATGATAGTGCAGCTTATTTGTGGCACTCCCATTTAGGTCATATTGGTGTAAAGCGCATGAAGAAACTCCATGCTGATGGGATTTTGGAATCACTTGATTATGAATCACTTGATGCTTGCGAACCATGCCTCTTGGGCAAGATGACTAAAACGCCGTTCTCCGGAACAATGGAGCAAGCAACAGATTTGTTGGAAATCATACATACTGATGTATGTGGTCCGATGAATATTAAGGCTTGCGGCGGGTATCATTATTTTCTGACATTCACAGATGATTTGAGCAGATATGGGTATATCTACTTGATGAAACACAAGTCTGAAACATTTGAAAAGTTCAAAGAATTTCAGAGTGAAGTGGAGAATCATCGTAACAAAAATAAAAGTTTCTACGATATGATCGCAGAGGTAAAATATTTGAGTTACGAGTTTGGCCTTCACTTAAAACAATGTGAAATAGTTTCACTACTCACGCCACCTGGAACACCACAGTGTAATGGTGTGTCCGAACGTCGTAACCGTACTTTATTAGATATAGTGCGATCTATGATGTCTCTTACCGATCTACCACTATCATTTTAGGGTTATGCATTAGAGACAGCTACATTCACGTTAAATAGGGCACCATCTAAATCCATCGAGACGACACCGTATGAACTATGGTTTGGCAAGAAACCTAAGCTGTCGTTTCTTAAAGTTTGAGGTTGCAATGCTTATGTGAAAAAGTTTCAACCTGATAAGCTCAAACCCAAATCGGAGAAATGCGTCTTCATAGGATACCCAAAATAATATGTTGGGTACACCTTCTATCACAGATCCGAAGGCAAGATATTCGTTGCTGAAAATGGATCCTTTCTAGAGAAGGAGTTTCTCTCGAAAGAAGTGAGTGGGAGGAAAGTACAACTTGGTGAGGTAACTGTACCTGCTCCCTTATTGGAAAGTAGTTCATCACAGAAACCGGTTCCTGTGACACCTACACCAATTAATGAGGAAGCTAATGATGATGATCATGAAACTTCAGATCAAGTTACTACCGAACCTCGTAGGTCAACCAGAGTAAGATCCGCACCAGAGTGGTACGGTAATCCTATTCTAGAGGTCATGTTACTTGACCATGACGAACCTACGAACTATGAGGAAGCGATGATGAGCCCAGATTCCGCAAAATGGCTTGAGGCCATGAAATCTGAGATGGGATCCATGTATGAGAACAAAGTATGGACTTTTATTGACTTGCCCAATGATCGGCGAGCCATTGAGATTAAATGGATCTTCAAGAGGAAGACGGACGCTGATAGTAGTGTTACTATCTACAAAGCTAGAATTGTCGCAAAAGGTTTTCGACAAGTTCAAGGTGTTGACTACGATGAGAGTTTCTCACTCGTATCTATGCTTAAGTCTGTCCGAATCATGTTAGCAATTGCCGCATTTTATGAAATCTGGCAAATGGATAAACAAAACTGCATTCTTTAATGGATTTATTAAAGAAGAGTTGTATATGATGCAACCAGAAGGTTTTGTCAATCCTAAAAGTGCTAACAAAATATGCAAGCTCCAGCGATCCATCTATGGACTGGTGCAAGCATCTCGGAGTTGGAATATATGCTTCGATAAGTTGATCAAAGCATATAGTTTTATACAGAGTTGCGGTGAAGCCTGTATTTACAAGAAAGTAAGTGGGAGCACTACAGCATTTCTGATAAGTATATGTAAATGACATATTGTTGATCAGAAATAATGTAGAATTATTCTGCAAAGCATAAAGGAGTGTTTGAAAGGAGTTTTTCAAAGAAAGACCTCGGTGAAGCTGCTTACATATTGCGCATCAAGATTTATAGAGATAAATCAAGACGCTTGATAAGTTTTTTCAATGAGTACATACCTTGACAAGATTTTGAAGTAGTTCAAAATGGAACGGTCAAAGAAAGAGTTCTTGCTTGTATTGCAAAGTATAAAGTTGAGTAAAGACTCAAAACCCGACCACGGCAGAAAATAGAAAAGAGAATGAAAGTCATTTCCTATGCCTCAGTCATAGGTTCTATAAAGTATGCTATGTTGTGTACCAGACCTATTGTGTACCTCACCATGATTTTGGCAAGAGGGTACAATAGTGATCTAGGAGTAGATCACTGGACAGCGGTCAAAATTATCCTTAGTGGAATAAGGAAATATTTCTCGGTTATGGAGGTGACAAAAGGTTCGTCGTAAAGAGTTACGTCGATGCAAGTTTTGACACAGATCTGGATGACTCTAAGTCTCGATCTAGATACATATTGAAAGTGGGAGCAATTAGCTAGATTAGCTCCGTGCAGAGCATTGTTGACATAGAAATTTGCAAAATAGATACGGATCTGAATGTGGCAGACCCGTTGACTAAATTTCTCTCACAAGCAAAACATGATCACACCTTAGTACTCTTTGGGTGTTAATCACATAGCGATGTGAACTAGATTATTGACTCTAGTAAACCTTTTGGGTGTTGGTCACATAACGATGTGAACTATGGGTGTTAATCACATGGTGATGTGAACTATTGGTGCTAAATCACATGGCGATGTGAACTAGATTATTGACTCTAGTGCAAGTGGGAGACTGAAGGAAATATGCCCTAGAGGCAATAATAAAGTTATTATTTATTTCCTTATATCATGATAAATGTTTATTATTCATGCTAGAATTGTATTAACCGGAAACATAATACTTGTGTGAATACATAGACAAACAGAGTGTCACTAGTATGCCTCTACTTGACTAGCTCGTTGATCAAAGATGGTTATGCTTCCTAGTCATTAACATGAGTTGTCATTTGATTAACGGGATCACATCATTAGGAGAATGATGTGATTGACTTGACCCATTCCGTTAGCTTAGCACTCGATCGTTTAGTATGTTGCTATTGCTTTCTTCACGACTTATACATGTTCCTATGACTATGAGATTATGCAACTCCCGTTTACCGGAGGAACACTTTGTGTGCTACCAAACGTCGCAACGTAACTGGGTGATTATAAAGGTGCTCTACAGGTGTCTCCAAAGGTACTTGTTGGGTTGGCGTATTTCGAGATTAGGATTTGTCACTCCGATTGTCGGAGAGGTATCTCTAGGCCCACTCAGTAATGCGCATCACTTAAGCCTTGCAAGCATTGCAACTAATGAGTTAGTTGCGGGATGATGTATTACGGAATGAGTAAAGAGACTTGCCGGTAACGAGATTGAACTAGGTATTAAGATACCGACGATCGAATCTCGGGCAAGTAACATACCAATGACAAAGGGAACAACGTATGTTGTTATGCGGTCTGACCGATAAAGATCTTCGTAGAATATGTGGGAGCCAATATGAGCATCCAGGTTCTGCTATTGGTTATTGACCGGAGACGTGTCTCGGTCATGTCTACATAGTTCTCGAACCCGTAGGGTCTGCACGCTTAACGTTTCGATGACAGTTATATTATGAGTTTATATGTTTTGATGTACCGAAGGTTGTTCGGAGTCCCAGATGTGATCACGGACATGACGAGGAGTCTCGAAATGGTCGAGACATGAAGATTGATATATTGGAAGCCTATATTTGGATATCGGAAGTGTTCCGGGTGAAATCGGGATTTTACCGGAGTACCGGAGGGGTTACTGGAACCCCCCGGGGGTTAATGGGCCATAGTGGGCCTTAGTGGAGATGAGGAGAGGCGGCCAGGGCAAGGGTCGCGCGCCCCTCCCCCTAGTCCGAATAGGACAAGGAGAGGGGGGCGGCGCCCCCCCTTTCCTTCCTCTCCTCCACCTCTTTCCCCCTTCTCCTATTCCAACAAGGAAGGGAGGGAGTCCTACTCCCGGTGGGAGTAGGACTCCTCCTGGCGCACCTCCTCCCTGGCCGGCCGCACCTTCCCCCTTGCTCCTTTATATACGGGGGCAGGGGGCACCCCAAAGACACAACAATTGATCGTTTGATCTTTTAGCCGTGTGCGGTACCCCCCTCCACCATAGTCCACCTCGATAATACTGTAGCGGTGCTTAGGCGAAGCCCTGCGTCGGTAGAACATCATCATCATCACCACGCCGTCGTGCTGACGAAACTCTCCCTCAACACTCAGCTGGATCAGAGTTTGAGGGACGTCATCGGGCTGAACGTGTACTGAACTCGGAGGTGCCGTGCGTTCGGTACTTGATCGGTCGGATCATGAAGACGTACGACTACATCAACCGCGTTGTGCTAACGCTTCCGCTTTCGGTCTACGATGGTACGTGGACAACACTCTCCCCTCTCGTTGCTATGCATCACCATGATCTTGCGTGTGCGTAGGATTTTTTTTTTGAAATTACTACGTTCCCCAACATGATCATACCTAGATATTCTCATAACTATGCTCAATTATGTCAATTGCTCAACAGTAATTTGTTCACCCACCGTAAAATACTTATGCTCGCGAAAGAAGCCACTAGTGAAACCTATGGCCCCCGGGTCTATCTTCATCATATTAATCTTCCAATACTTAGTTATTTCCTTTGCTTTTTACTTTGCTTTTATTTTACTTTGCATCTTTATCACAAAAATACCAAAAATATTATCCTATCATATCTATCAGATCTCACTCTCGTAAGTGACTGTGTAGGGATTGGCAACCCCTTATCGCGTTGGTTGCGAGGATTTATTTGTTTTGTGTAGGTGTGAGGGACTCGCGCGTAGCCTCCTACTGGATTGATACCTTGGTTCTCAAAAACTGAGGGAAATACTTACGCTACTTTGCTGCATCACCCTTTCCTCTTCAAGGGAAAACCAACGCAATGCTCAAGAGGTAGCAAGAAGGATTTCTGGCGCCGTTGCCGGGGAGGCTTACGCGAAGTCAAGATTGGGACTCCCGACAACGAGCCATTTCTGGCGCCGTTACCGGGGAGGTCTACGCAAAAGTCAACATACCAAGTACCCATCACAAACCCTTATCTCCCGCACTACATTATTTGCCATTTGCCTCTCGTTTTCCTCTCCCCTACTTCACCCTTGCCGTTTTATTCGCCCTCTCTTTTCCGTTTGCCTCTTTTTCGCTTGCTTTTTGATTGCTCGTGTGTTGGATTGCTTGTTTGTCACGATGGCTCAAGATAATACCAAATTATGTGACTTTACCAATACCAACAATAATGATTTCCTTAGCACTCCGATTGCTCCTCTTACCAATACTAAATCTTGTGAAATCAATGCTGCTTTGTTGAATCTTGTCATGAAAGATCAATTCTCCGGCCTTCCTAGTGAAGATGCCGCTACTCATCTAAATAGCTTCGTTGATTTGTGTGATATGCAAAAGAAGAAAGATGTGGACAATGATATTGTTAAATTGAAGCTATTTCCTTTTTCTCTTAGAGATCATGCTAAAGCTTGGTTTTCGTCTTTGCCTAAAAATAGTATTGATTCATGGAATAAGTGCAAAGATGCTTTTATCTCTAAATATTTTCCTCCCACTAAGATCATCTCTCTTAGAAACGATATTATGAATTTTAAGCAACTTGATCATGAACATGTTGCACAAGCTTGGGAGAGGATGAAATTAATGATACGTAATTGCCCTACTCATGGTTTGAATTTGTGGATGATTATACAAAAAATTTATGCCGGATTGAATTTTGCTTCTAGAAATCTTTTAGATTCGGCCGCGGGAGGCACTTTTATGGAAATCACTTTAGGAGAAGCTACTAAACTCCTAGATAATATTATGGTTAATTATTCTCAATGGCACACTGAAAGATCTTAAAAAAGCGCATGCGATAGAAGAAATTAATGTTTTGAGTGGAAAGATGGATGAACTTATGAAATTATTTGCTACTAAGAGTGTTTCTTCTGATCCTAATGATATGCCTTTGTCTACTTTGATTGAGAATAATAATGAATCTATGGATGTGAATTCTGTTGGTAGGAATAATTTTGGTAACAACGCGTATAGAGGAAACTTTAATCCTAGGCCTTATCCTAGCAATTCCTCTAATAATTATGGTAACTCCTACAACAACTCTTATGGAAATTTTAATAATATGCCCTCTGAATTTGAGACTAGTGTTAAAGAGATTATGAATTCACAAAAGAATTTCAATGCTTTGCTTGAAGAGAAATTGCTTAAAGTTGATGAATTGGCTAGGAACGTTGATAGAATTTCTCTTGATGTTGATTCTTTAAAACTTAGATCTATTCATCCTAAGCATGATATCAATGAGTCTCTCAAAGCCATGAGAATTTCCATTGATGAGTGCAAAGAAAGAACCGCTAGGATGCGTGCTAAGAAAGATTGCTTTATAAAAGCGTGTTCTTCAAATTTCTATGAAAATAAAGATGAAGATCTAAAAGTTATTGACGTGTCTCCTATTAAATCTTTGTTTTGCAATATGAATCTTGATAATGATGAGACTGAATATGATCCACCTTTACCTAGAAGGCGTTCAAAAAATTCAAAGTTTTTAGATCTTGATGCTAAAATTGATAAAAGTGGGATTGAAGAAATCAAAACATTAGATATTAATAAACCCACTATTTTGGATTTCAAGGAATTTAATTATGATAATTGCTCTTTGATAGATTGTATTTCCTTGTTGCAATCCGTGCTAAACTCTCCTCGTGCTTATAGTCAGAATAAAGCTTTTACCAAACATATCGTTGATGCCTTGATGCAATCTTATGAAGAAAAACTTGAGTTGGAAGTTTCTATCCCTAGAAAACTTTATGATGAGTGGGAGCCTACTATTAAAATTAAGATTAAGGATCATGAGTTCTATGCTTTATGTGATTTGGGTGCTAGTGTTTCCACTATCCCCAAAACTTTGTGCGATTTGCTAGATTTTCGTGATTTTGATGATTGCTCTCTAAAGTTGCACCTTGCGGATTCCACTATTAAGAAACCTATGGGAAGAATTAATGATGTTCTTATTGTTGCAAATAGGAACTATGTGCCCGTAGATTTTATTGTTCTTGACATAGATTGAATCCTTCATGTCTTATTATTCTTGGTAGACCTTTCCTTAGAACGATTGGTGCAATTATTGATATGAAGGAAGGGAATATTACATTCCAATTTCCATTAAAGGAAGGCATGGAACACTTCCCTAGGAAGAAAATAAAATTACCATATGAATCTATTATGAGAGCCACTTATGGATTGCCTACCAAAGATGGCAATACCTAGATCTACCCTTGCTTTTATGCCTAGCTAGGGTCGTTAAACGATAGCGCTTGTTGGGAGGCAACCCAATTTTATTTTTAGTTTTTTGCTTTTTGCTTCTGTTTAGGAATAAATATTTGTTCTAGCCTCTGGTTAGATGTGTTTTTATGTTTTAATTAGTGTTTGTGCCAAGTTAAACCTATAGGATCTTCTTGGATGATAGTTATTTGATCTTGCTGTAATTTCCAGAAACTTTCTGTTCACGAAAATAATTGTTAAAAATCACCAGAACGTGATAAAATACTGATTCCAATTGCTGCTGATCAATAAACAAATTATCTAGGTCGTCCTATTTTGTCTGACGTTTTGGAGTTCCAGAAGTTTGCGTTAGTTACAGATTATTATAGACTGTTCTGTTTTTGACAGATTCTGTTTTTCGTGTGTTGTTTGCTTATTTTGATGAATCTATGGCTAGTAAAAGAGTTTATAAACCATAGAGAAGTTGGAATACAGTAGGTTTAACATCAATATAAATAAAGAATGAGTTCATTACAGTACCTTGAAGTGATCTTTTGTTTTCTTTCGCTAACGGAGCTCACGAGATTTTCCGTTGAGTTTTGTGTTGTGAAGTTTTCAAGTTTTGGGTGAAAGATTAGATAGATTATGGAACAAGGAGTGGCAAGAGCCTAAGCTTGGGGATGCCCATGTCACCCCCAAGATAATCTAAGGATACCATAAAGCCAAAGCTTGGGGATGCCCCGGAAGGCATCCCCTCTTTCGTCTACTTCCATCGGTAACTTTACTTGGAGCTATATTTTTATTCACTACATGATATGTGTTTTGCTTGGAGCGTCTTGTATGATTTGAGTCTTTGCTTTTTAGTTTACCACAATCATCCTTGCTGTACACACCTTTTGAGAGAGCCGTACATGATTTGGAATTTATTAGAATACTCTATATGCTTCACTTATATCTTTTGAGTTATATAGTTTTGCTCTAGTGCTTCACTTATATCTTTTAGAGCATGGTGGTCGATTTGTTTTATAGAAACTATTGATCTCTCATGCTTCACTTAGATTATTTTGAGAGTCTTAAATAGCATGGTAATTTGCTTAAATAATCCTAATATGCTAGGTATTCAAGAATAGTAAAAATTCTTATGAGTGTGTTGAATACTATGAAAAGTTTGATGCTTGATAATTGTTTTGAGATATAAAGATGGTGATATTAGAGTCATGCTAGTTGAGTAGTTGTGAATTTTAGAAATACTTGTGTTAAAGTTTGTGATTCCCGTAGCATGCACGTATGGTGAACCGTTATGTGATGAAGTCGGAGCATGATTTATTTATTGATTGTCTTCCTTATGAGTGGCGGTCGGGGACGAGCGATGGTCTTTTCCTACCAATCTATCCCCCTAGGAGCATGCGCATAATACTTTGCTTTGATAACTTGTAGATTTTTGCAATAAGTATATGAGTTCTTTATGACTAAGGTTGAGTCCATGGATTATACGCACTCTTCTTCCTTCCACCATTGCTAGCCTCTCTAATACCGCGCACTTTTCGCCAGTATCATACACCCACCATAAACCTTCCTCAAAACAGCCACCATACCTACCTATCATGGCATTTCCATAGCCATTCCGAGATATATTGCCATGCAACTTTCCACCGTTCCGTTTATTATGACACGCTCCATCATTGTCATATTGCTTTGCATGATCATGTAGTTGACAACGTATTTGTGGCAAAGCCACCGTTCATAATTCTTTCATACATGTCACTCTTGATTCATTGCATATCCCGGTACACCGCCGGAGGCATTCATATAGAGTCATATTTTGTTCTAAGTATCGAGTTGTAATTGTTGAGTTGTAAGAAAATAAAAGTGTGATGATCATCATTTTTTAGAGGATTGTCCCAAGTGAGGAAAAGGATGATGGAGACTATGATTCCCCCACAAGTCGGGATGAGACTCCGGACGAAAAAAAAGAGGCCATAAAAAAGGGGGAAAGGCCCAAATAAAAAATAAAAAAAATGAGAGAAAAAGAGAGAAGGGACAATGTTACTATCCTTTTACCACACTTGTGCTTCAAAGTAGCACCATGATCTTCATGATAGAGAGTCTCTCATTTTGTCACGTTCATATACTAGTGGGAATTTTTCATTATAGAACTTGGCTTGTATACTCCAATGATAGGCTTCCTCAAAATGCCCTAGGTCTTCGTGAGCAAGTGAGTTGGATGCACACCCACTTAGTTTCTTTTGTTGAGCTTTCATATACTTATAGCTCTAGTGCATCCGTTGCATGGCAATCCCTACTCACTCACATTAATATCTATTGATGGGCATCTCCATAGCCCGTTGATACGCCTAGTTGATGTGAGACTATCTTCTCCCTTTTTGTCTTCTCTACAACCACCATTCTATTCCACATATAGTGCTATGTCCATGGCTCACGCTCATGTATTGCGTGAAGATTGAAAAAGTTTGAGAACGTCAAAAGTATGAAACAATTGCTTGGCTTGTCATCGGGGTTGTGCATGATTTAAATACTTTGTGTGGTGAAGATAGAGCATAGCCAGACTATATGATTTTGTAGGGATAACTTTCTTTGGCCATGTTATTTTGAGAAGACATAATTGCTTTCTTAGTATGCTTGAAGTATTATTATTTTTATGTAATATTACACTTTTGTCTTGAATCTTTCGGATCTGAATATTCATACCACAATTAAGAAGAATTACATTGAAATTATGCCTAGTAGCACTCCGCATCAAAAATTCTGTTTTTATCATTTACCTACTCGAGGACGAGCAGGAATTAAGCTTGGGGATGCTTGATACGTCTCTAACGTATCTATAATTTTTGATTGCTCCATGCTATATTATCTACTGTTTTGGACATTATTGGGCTTTATTATTCACTTTTATATTATTTTTGGGCCTAACCTATTAATCGGAGGCCCAGCCCAGAATTGTTTTTTTTGCCTATTTCAGAGTTTCGTAGAAAAGGAATATCAAACGGAGTCCAAACGGAATGAAACGTTCGGGAACGTGATTTTTAGAACGAACAAGATCTAGGAGACTTGGACCCTACGTCAAGAAATAAAGGAGGAGGCCACGAGGTAGGGGGCGCGCCTACCCCCCCCCCCCCAGGGCACACCCTCCACCCTCGTGGGCCCCCTGTTGCTCCACCGACGTACTCCTTCCTCCTATATATACCTACGTACCCCCAAACGATTAGATACGAAGCCAAAAACCTAATTCCACCGCCGCAACCTTCTGTACCCACGAGATCCCATCTTGGGGACTGTTCCGGAGCTGCGCTGAAGGGGGCATCGATCACGGAGGGCTTCTACATCATCACCATAGCCCCTCCGATGAAGTGTGAGTAGTTTACCTCAGACCTTCGGGTTCATAGTTATTAGCTAGATGGCTTCTTCTCTCTTTTTGGATCTCAATACAATGTTCTCCCCCTCTCTCGTGGAGATCTATTCGATGTAATCTTCTTTTGCGGTGTGTTTGTTGAGACCGATGAATTGTGGGTTTATGATCAAGTTTATCTATGAACAATATTTGAATCTTCTCTGAATTCTTTTATGTATGATTGGTTATCTTTGCAAGTCTCTTCGAATTATCAGTTTGGTTTGGCCTACTAGATTGATCTTTCTTGCAATGGGAGAAGTGCTTAGCTTTGGGTTCAATCTTGCGGTGTCCTTTCCCAATGACAGTAGGGGCAGCAAGGCACGTATTGTATTGTTGCCATCGAGGATAACAAGATGGGATTTTTATCATATTGCATGAATTTATCCCTCTACATCATGTCATCTTGCTTAAGGCGTTACTCTGTTTTTATGAACTTAATACTCTAGATGCATGCTGGATAGCGGTCGATGAGTGGAGTAATAGTAGTAGATGAAGGTAGGAGTCGGTCTACTTGTCTCGAACGTGATGCCTATATACATGATCATACCTAGATATTCTCATAACTATGCTCAATTCTGTCAATTGCTCAACAGTAATTTGTTCACCCACCGTAAAATACTTATGCTCTCGAGATAAGCCACTAGTGAAACCTATGGCCCCCGGGTCTATCTTCATCATATTAATCTTCCAATACTTAGTTATTTCTTTTGCTTTTTACTTTGCTTTTATTTTACTTTGCATCTTTATCACAAAAATACCAAAAATATTATCCTATCATATCTATCAGATCTCACTCTCGTAAGTGACCGTGTAGGGATTGACAACCCCTTATCGCGTTGGTTGCGAGGATTTATTTGTTTTGTGTAGGTGCGAGGGACTCGCGCGTAGCCTCCTACTGGATTGATACCTTGGTTCTCAAAAACTGAGGGAAATACTTACGCTACTTTGCTGCATCACCCTTTCCTCTTCAAGGGAAAACCAACGCAATGCTCAAGAGGTAGCAACCGGCTTCGGCTTGTAGCCCCAGTTGGTTCGAGGCTCAACCGGCAGACCGGCTTCATAAGGCGGCAGGTTGATGAAGTCGACGGCCGGGTCCACGTTCTCCACATAGAAGTAAGATTGCTGCCACATCTTGACCGATTGTGGCAGCTTGATGGTGGGGAAGGCATTCTTCGGCGACGACTGGCGCACCGGGATGAAGGCACCACACTGGGCAGCCACCTCCCGGACGGAGGTGCCCAGCTTGTGTTGGAGAACGAAGTAATTTCAAAAAAATTCCTACGCACACGCAAGATCATGGTGATGCATAGCAACGAGAGGGGAGAGTGTTGTCCACGTACCCTCGTAGACCGAAAGCGGAAGCGTTATCACAACGCGGTTGATGTAGTCGTACGTCTTCACGATCCGACCGATCAAGTACCGAATGCACGGCACCTCCGAGTTCTACACACGTTCAGCTCGATGACTTCCCTCGAACTCCGATCCAGCCGAGTGTTGAGGGAGAGTTTCGTCAGCACGACGGCGTGGTGACGATGATGATGTTCCACCGATGCAGGGCTTCGCCTAAGCTCCGCAACGGTATTATCGAGGTGTAATATGGTGGAGGGGGGCACCGCACACGGCTAAAATATCGTATATCAAGTGTGTATAGAGGTGCCCCCCTGCCCCCGTATATAAAGGAGCAAGGGGGAGGCCGTCGGCCTAGGGAGGAGAGGCGCGCCAGAAGGGGGAGTCCTACTCCCACCGGGAGTAGGACTCCTCCTTTCCTTGTTGGAATAGGAGAAGGGAAGGGAGAAGGATAAAGAAGGAAGGGGGCGCCCCCCTTCCCTAGTCCAATTCGGACCAGACCATGGGGAGGGGCGCGGCCACCTTTTGAGGCCTTTCTCTCCTTTCCCGTATGGCCCATTAAGGCCCAATACGAATTCCCGTAACTCTCCGGTACTCCGAAAAATACCCGAATCACTCGGAACCTTTCCGAAGTCCGAATATAGTCGTCCAATATATCGATCTTTACGTCTCAGCCATTTCGAGACTCCTCGTCATGTCCCCGATCTCATCCGGGACTCCGAACTCCTTCGGTACATCAAAACTCAATAAAACTGTCATCGTAACGTTAAGCGTGCGGACCCTACGGGTTCGAGAACTATGTAGACATGACCGAGACACCTCTCCGGTCAATAACCAATAGCGGGACCTGGATGCCCATATTGGCTCCCACATATTCTACGAAGATCTTTATCGGTCAGACCGCATAACAACATACGTTGTTCCCTTTGTCATCGGTATGTTACTTGCCCGAGATTCGATCGTCGGTATCTCGATACCTAGTTCAATCTCGTTACCGGCAAGTCTCTTTACTCGTTCCGTAATACATCATCCCGCAACTAACTCATTAGTCACAATGCTTGCAAGGCTTATAGTGATGTGCATTACCGAGTGGGCCCAGAGATACCTCTCCGACAATCAGAGTGACAAATCCTAATCTCGAAATACGCCAACCCAACAAGTACCTTTGGAGACACCTGTAGAGCACCTTTATAATCACCCATTTACGTTGCGACATTTGGTAGCACACAAAGTGTTCCTCCGGTAAACGGGAGTTGCATAATCTCATAGTCATAGGAACATGTATAAGTCATGAAGAAAACAATAGCAACATACTAAACGATCGAGTGCTAAGCTAACGGAATGGGTCAAGTCAATCACGTCATTCTCCTAATGAGGTGATCCCGTTAATCAAATGACAACTCATGTCTATGGCTAGGAAACATAACCATCTTTGATCAACGAGCTAGTCAAGTAGAGGCATACTAGTGAAACTCTGTTTGTCTATGTATTCACACATGTATTATGTTTCCGGTTAATACAATTCTAGCATGAATAATAAACATTTATCATGATATAAGGAAATAAATAATAACTTTATTATTGCCTCTAGGGCATATTTCCTTCAGTCTCCCACTTGCACTAGAGTCAATAATCTAGTTCACATCGTCATGTGATTTAACATCAATAATTCACATCACCATGTGATTAACACCCATAGTTCACATCTCTATGTGACCTACACTCAAAGGGTTTACTAGAGTCAATAATCTAGTTCACATCGCTATGTGATTAACACCCAAAGAGTACTAAGGTGTGATCATGTTTTGATTGTGAGATAATTTTAGTCAACGGGTCTGTCACATTCAGATCCGTAAGTATTTTGCAAATTTCTATGTCTACAATGCTCTGCACGGAGCTACTCTAGCTAATTGCTCCCACTTTCAATATGTATCTAGACCGAGACTTAGAGTCATCTAGATTTAGTGTCAAAACTTGCATCGACGTAACCCTTTACGACGAACCTTTTGTCACTTCCATAATCGAGAAACATATCCTTATTCCACTAAGGATAATTTTGACCGCTGTCCAGTGATCTACTCCTAGATCACTATTGTACTCTCTTGCCAAAATCAGTGTAGGGTATACAATAGATCTGGTACAAAGCATGGCATACTTTATAGAACCTACGGCCGAGGCATAGGGAATGACTTTCATTCTCTTTCTATCTTCTGCCGTGGTCGGGCTTTGAGTCTTACTCAATTTCATACCTTGTAACACAGGCAAGAACTCTTTCTTTGACTGTTCCATTTTGAACTACTTCAAAATCTTGTTAAGGTATGTACTCATTGAAAAAACTTATCAAGCGTCTTGATCTATCTCTATAGATCTTGATGCTCAATATGTAAGTAGCTTCACCGAGGTCTTTCTTTGAAGAACTCCTTTCAAACACTCCTTTATGCTTTGCAGAATAATTCTACATTATTTCCGATCAACAATATGTCATTCACATATACTTATCAGAAATGCTTTAGTGCTCCCACTCACTTTCTTGTAAATACAGGCTTCACCGTAAGTATGTATAAAACTATATCCTTTGATCAACTTATCAAAGCGTATATTCCAACTCCGAGATGCTTGCACCAGTCCATAGATGGATCGTTGGAGCTTGCATATTTTGTTAGCACCTTTAGGATTGACAAAACCTTCTGGTTGCATCATATACAACTCTTCTTTAATAAATCCATTAAGGAATGCAGTTTTGTTTATCCATTTGCCAGATTTCATAAAATGCGGCAATTGCTAACATGATTCGGACAGACTTAAGCATCGATACGAGTGAGAAACTCTCATCGTAGTCAACACCTTGAACTTGTCGAAAACCTTTTTGCGACAATTCTAGCTTTGTAGACAGTAACACTACTATCACTGTCTGTCTTCCTCTTGAAGATCCATTTAATCTCAATGGCTCGCCGATCATTGGGCAAGTCAATCAAAGTCCATACTTTGTTCTCATACATGGATCTCGTCTCAGATTTCATGGCCTCAAGCCATTTTGCGGAATCCAGGCTCACCATCGCTTCTTCATAGTTCGTAGGTTCGTCATGGTCAAGTAACATGACCTCCAGAACAGGATTACCGTACCACTCTGGTGCGGATCTTACTCTGGTTGACCTACGAGGTTCAGTAATAACTTGATCTGAAGTTTCATGATCATCATCATTAACTTCCTCACTAATTGGTATAGGCGTCACAGAAACTGGTTTCTGCGATGAACTACTTTCCAATAAGGGAGCAGGTACAGTTACCTCATCAAGTTCTACTTTCCTCCCACTCACTTCTTTCGAGAGAAACTCCTTCTCTAGAAAGGATCCATTCTTAGCAACGAATGTCTTGCCTTCGGATCCGTGATAGAAGGTGTACCCAACAGTCTCCTTTGGGTATCCTATGAAGACACATTTCTCCGATTTAGGTTCGAGCTTATCAGGTTGAAGTTTCTTCACATAAGCATCGCAACCCCAAACTTTAAGATACGACAACTTTGGTTTCTTGCCAAACCACAGTTCATAAGACGTCGTCTCAACGGATTTAGATGGTACCCTATTTAATGTGAATGTAGCTGTCTCTAATGCATAACCCCAAAACGATAGTGGTAGATTGGTAAGAGACATCATATATCGCACCATATCTAATAAAGTACGGTTACGATGTTCGGACACACCATTACACCGTGGTGTTCCAGGTGGCGTGAGTAGTGAAACTATTTCACATTGTTTTAACTGAAGGCCAAACTCGTAACTCAAATACTCTTCTCCACGATCAGATCGTAGAAACTTTATTTTCTTGTTACGATGATTTTCTGCTTCACTCTGAAATTATATGAACTTTTCAAATGTTTCAGACTCTTGTTTCATTAAGTAGATATACCCATATCTGCTCAAATCATCTGTGAAGGTCAGAAAATAATGATACCTGCTACGAGCCTCAATATTCATCGGACCACATACATCTGTATGTATGATTTCCAACAAATTTGTTGCTCTCTCCATAGTTCCAGAGAACGGCGTTTCAGTCATCTTGCCCATGAGGCATGGTTCGCAACCATCAAGTGATTCATAATCAAGTGATTCCAAAATCCCATCAGTATGGAGTTTCTTCATGCGCTTTACACCAATATGACCTAAACGGCAGTGCCACAAATAAGTTGCACTATCATTATTAACTTTGCATCTTTTGGCTTCAATATTATGAATATGTGTATCACTACGATCGAGATCCAACAAACCATTTTCGTTGGTGTGTATGACCATAGAAGGTTTTTATTCATGTAAACAGAACAACAATTGTTCTCTAACTTAAATGAATAACCGTATTGCAATAAACATGATCAAATCATATTCATGCTCAACGCAAACACCAAATAACAATTATTTAGTTTCAGCACTAATCCCGAAAGTACAGGGAGTGTGCGATGATGATCATATCAATCTTGGAACTACTTCCAACACACATCGTCACCTCGCCTTTTTACTAGTCTCTGTTTATTCTGCAACTCCCGTTTCGGGTTACTACTCTTAGCAACTGAACTAGTATCAAATACCGAGGGGTTGCTATAAACACTAGTAAAGTACACATCAATAACATGTATATCCAATATACCTTTGTTCACTTTGCCATCCTTCTTATCCACCAAATAGTTGGGGTAGTTCCGCTTCCAGTGACCAGTCCCTTTGCAGTAGAAGCACTTAGTCTCAGGCTTAGGACCAGACTTAGGCTTCTTCACTTGAGCAGCAACTTGCTTGTCGTTCTTCTTGAAGTTCCCCTTCTTCCCTTTGCCCTTTTTCTTGAAACTAGTGGTCTCGTCAACCATCAAGACTTGATGTTTTTCTTGATTTCTACCTTCGTCGATTTCAGCATCATGAAGAGCTCGGGAATTACTTTCGTCATCCCTTGCATACTGTAGTTCATCACGAAGTTCTACTAACTTGGTGATGGTGACTAGAGAATTCTGTCAATCACTATTTTATCTGGAAGATTAACTCCCACTTGATTCAAGCGATTGTAGTACCCAGACAATCTGAGCACATGCTCACTAGTTGAGCGATTCTCCTCCATCTTTTAGCTATAGAACTTGTTGGAGACTTCATATCTCTCAACTCGGGTATTTGCTTGAAATATTAACTTCAACTCCTGGAACATCTCATATGGTCCATGACGTTCAAAACATCTTTGAAGTCCCGACTCTAAGCCGTTAAGCATGGTGCACTAAACTATCAAGTAGTCATCATATTGAGTTAGCCAAACGTTCATAACGTCTGCATCTGCTCCTGCAATAGGTCTGTCACCTAGCGGTGCATTAAGTACATAATTCTTCTGTGCAGCAATGAGGATAATCCTCAGATCACGGATCCAATCCGCATCTTTGCTACTAACATCTTTCAACATAATTTTCTCTAGGAACATATCAAAAATAAATACAGGGAAGCAACAACGCGAGCTATTGATCTACAACATAATTTGCAAAAATACTATCAGGACTAAGTTCATGATAAATTTAAGTTCAATTAATCATATTACTTAAGAACTCCCACTTAGATAGACATCCCTCTAATCATCTAAGTGATCACGTGATCCACATAACCTAAACCATGTCCGATCATCACGTGAGATGGAGTAGTTTCAATGGTGAACATCACTATGTTGATCATATCTACTATATGATTCACGCTCGACCTTTCGGTCTCCGTGTTCTGAGGCCATATCTGCATATGCTAGGCTCGTCAAGTTTAACCTGAGTATTCCGCGTGTGCAACTGTTTTGCACCCGTTGTATTTGAACGTAGAGCCTATCACACCCGATCATCACGTGGTGTCTCAGCACGAGGAACTTTTGCAACGGTGCATACTCAGGGAGAACACTTTTTATCTTGAAATTTTAGTGAGAGATCATCTTATAATGCTACCGTCAATCAAAGCAAGATAAGATGCATAAAGGATTAACATCACATGCAATCAATATAAGTGATATGATATGGCCATCATCATCTTGTGCTTGTGATCTCCATCTTCGAAGCACCGTGCTCGTGATCTCCATCTCCGAAGCACCGTCATGATCACCATCGTCACCGGCGCGACACCTTGATCTCCATCGTAGTATCATTGTCATCTCGCCAACTTATTGCTTTTACGACTATCGCTACCGCTTAGTGATAAAGTAAAACTATTACATGGCGATTGCATTTCATACAATAAAGCGACAACCATATGGCTCCTGCCAGTTGCCGATAACTCGGTTACAAAACATGATCATCTCATACAACAAATTATATCACATCATGTCTTGACCATATCACATCACAACATGCCCTGCAAAAACAAGTTAGACATCCTCTACTTTGTTGTTGCAAGTTTTACGTGGCTGCTACGAGCTTAGCAAGAACCGTTCTTACCTACGCATCAAAACCACAACGATAGTTTGTCAAGTTGGTGCTGTTTTAACCTTCACAAGGACCGGGCGTAGCCACACTCGGTTCAACTAAAGTGAGAGAGACAGACACCCGCCGGTCACCTTTAAGCAACGAGTGCTCGCAACGGTGAAACCAGTCTCGCGTAAGCGTACGCGTAATGTCGGTCTGGGCCGCTTCATCTCACAATACCGCTGAACCAAAGTATGACCTGCTGGTAAGCAGTATGACTTATATCGCCCACAACTCACTTGTGTTCTACTCGTGCATAGCATCAATGCATAAAACCAGGCTCGGATGCCACTGTTGGGGAACGAAGTAATTTCAAAAAAATTCCTACGCACACGCAAGATCATGGTGATGCATAGCAACGAGAGGGGAGAGTGTTGTCCACGTACCCTCGTAGACCGACAGCGGAAGCGTTATCACAACGCGGTTGATGTAGTCGTACGTCTTCACGATCCGACCGATCAAGTACCGAACGCACGGCACCTCCGAGTTCTACACACGTTCAGCTCGATGACGTCCCTCGAACTCCGATCCAGCCGAGTGTTGAGGGAGAGTTTTGTCAGCACGACGGCGTGGTGACGATGATGATGTTCCACCGACGCAGGGCTTCGCCTAAGCTCCGCAACGGTATTATCGAGGTGTAATATGGTGGAGGGGGGCACCACACACGGCTAAAATATCGTATATCAAGTGTGTATAGAGGTGCCCCCCTGCCCCCGTATATAAAGGAGCAAGGGGGAGGCCGCCGGCCTAGGGAGGAGAGGCGCGCCAGAAGGGGGAGTCCTACTCCCACCGGGAGTAGGACTCCTCCTTTCCTTGTTGGAATAGGAGAAGGGAAGGGAGAAGGAGAAAGAAGGAAGGGGGCGCCCCCCTTCCCTAGTCCAATTCGGACCAGACCATGGGGAGGGGCGCGGCCACCTTTTGAGGCCTTTCTCTCCTTTCCCGTATGGCCCATTAAGGCCCAATACGAATTCCCGTAACTCTCCGGTACTCCGAAAAATACTCGAATCACTCGGAACCTTTCCGAAGTCCGAATATAGTCGTCCAATATATCGATCTTTACGTCTCGGCCATTTCGAGACTCCTCGTCATGTCCCCGATCTCATCCGGGACTCCGAACTCCTTCGGTACATCAAAACTCAATAAAACTGTCATCGTAACGTTAAGCGTGCGGACCCTACGGGTTCGAGAACTATGTAGACATGACCGAGACACCTCTCCGGTCAATAACCAATAGCGGGACCTGGATGCCCATATTGGCTCCCACATATTCTACGAAGATCTTTATCGGTCAGACCGCATAACAACATACGTTGTTCCCTTTGTCATCGGTATGTTACTTGCCCGAGATTCGATCGTCGGTATCTCGATACCTAGTTCAATCTCGTTACCGGCAAGTCTCTTTACTCGTTCTGTAATACATCATCCCGCAACTAACTCATTAGTCACAATGCTTGCAAGGCTTATAGTGATGTGCATTACCGAGTGGGCCCAGAGATACCTCTCCGACAATCGGAGTGACAAATCCTAATCTCGAAATACGCCAACCCAACAAGTACCTTTGGAGACACCTGTAGAGCACCTTTATAATCACCCATTTACGTTGTGACGTTTGGTAGCGCACAAAGTGTTCCTCCGGTAAACGGGAGTTGCATAATCTCATAGTCATAGGAACATGTATAAGTCATGAAGAAAGCAATAGCAACATACTAAACGATCGAGTGCTAAGCTAACGGAATGGGTCAAGTCAATCACGTCATTCTCCTAATGAGGTGATCCCGTTAATCAAATGACAACTCATGTCTATGGCTAGGAAACATAACCATCTTTGATTAACGAGCTAGTCAAGTAGAGGCATACTAGTGAAACTCTGTTTGTCTATGTATTCACACATGTATTATGTTTCCGGTTAATACAATTCTAGCATGAATAATAAACATTTATCATGATATAAGGAAATATATAATACTTTATTATTGCCTTTAGGGCATATTTCCTTCAGCTTGGTGTAGAAGAACGCTCCCCACAACTCGATGGTGGGGAGGATGCTGAGATAGCCTTCGCACATCGTGACGAAGGCGGACGGGAGCATCACGGTGTTGGGCGTGATGTGATGAGGCTGGAGGTGATAAAACTCGAGGAACGAGCGAAGAAAGCCGCTCACCGGCAGGCCGAAGCCGCGGATGATGTGCGAGCGGAAGACGACCCGCTCGCCCTCCCCCGGCGCCGGCGAGATCTCCCCCGCCGGCGGCACGCGCGCCTTCACATAGCCCGCGCCGGGAAGACGCCGCGTCTCGCAGAGGAAAGTGATGTGATCCTCATTGACATTTGACCCGTCCCAGTCTCCTCCCCTCTCGCGCGCCATGGAGAGCTCGACGAAGAAAATGGCGCGGCGGGGGAGCTAGGGATGGTGCGGGGCCAAGAGGGCTCGGGGCGGACGAACTCAATGGAGACGAACAGCGGCAGCGCTCCGGCGTGGCTCGAGGGCACTGCGGCAAGAGGAAGATGAAGGAGGCAAGAGCGGGGTGGAGGGGCGCGCGTGCTCCGCCGCTCCCTCTCCTCCCCCTACTTATAGCCTACGGGCTATGAAGCCGAGGGGGCGGGCGTGGGATCGTGGGATTAACTGTGCCCACGGCCCCATGTTCCCACCTTTACCACGCGAGTTACAGCAGGCAGTAACTCCGCAGAGAAACTCAACCGCCCGCCTCGGCCGCAGCGGATCCGCTCGCGTGCCGAGGCCCGGTGGTGGCGGGCCCAGCCTGCAGTCGCATCCCATCGCGCGCGTGGGCTGGCAGGCTGGCCCAGCTGGCTGACGCCACGTGGTACGCCCACGGCGGGCGGCGAGCCTAGAAGCTTAGCTAACACGCCACCTAGTTCCCGACGTCGCGTTCGAAGTTCCAGACAAATCCGACTGGACGTGGCCGACTCCTACCAGGCGGCTTGCCAGGAGTCGGATGAAGCTTCCGTCCAGAACACTCGGGGAAAGAAACTGTTGAGGCTCCTCAGCCCCTCGGCCGCGACACCTCACCAGCTTGACTACTGTCGGAGTAATGGGCCACGGGTAGCCTAACCCGAGTCCCCGAACCTTTCAAGACATCGGGGCTGGCTGCGCCCCTCAAGACATCAAGATGAAGCGCCGCCTTCTGGTGGTCGGCTGGCTGAACGGCCGGCTGCCAGAAGACGGCCACGCTCAGGGAGGCGGCATCGAGACGGGCCAACTCCTAGCAGGCGGCCTCCAGAGAGGCCGGCTCCTAGCAGTCGGCCGACGGCGCCCTCAAAGTCTGCGCCCCCATTAAGAAGACAAGACAGTGCAAGGCTACAGTGTAGCCCATCACCCCCGTATCCAGGGCCGGGCGTGGCCACAGTGCTCCGTACAAGCGGAGATCTCCGCCCGGCGCGGCACTATTGCCACTCCGCCCCTGACGTCACTCCTGTCAGGCGGAGCCCTGCTCCCACGACCGCCTGTCGGTACAGCCTGAGGACGGCGGGCCCTACCAGGCAGCGAGAGCCCGAAAGACGGCGGAAGCCTCACCAGTCGAACCCAAGGGAGGCCGGCTCCTAGCAGGCGGCCCGTTCCTTCCTCGGGGCCCATGCACCATTAACCAGATAAGACCGGAAGTGGCTACAGTGATCTCCCGCCAGGCGGCGGGACTGTAGCCACGCTCCTCTGACCAAGCAAACGTCATTAGCATCACGGCTACAGTAATCAGCAGCCGACAACACCCGCGAGCGGCGGGAGCGGCATGTCGGCTCCGTACCAGACCAGACGGCGGGACCCACCAGGCGGCGGGCCCCAGCAGCCGGTGGAGAAGCCGGCAACCAGAGAGACTGACAGCCGGGTCCTACACCCGGCTATATTACCATTGTACCCCTGGGGGGTAGGCCTATATAAACCCCCCGGGGCACCCATGCAAAGGGTTCGAACCTGTTAGAATTAGACTCACACATAGGGGAAGAAGAGAGCAAGCCTTGCCTTCTTCTACCTCTAGCATACAACTCGAGGAGCACATCTATACCCACTAGTGCCTTAGTGATTATGCGGAGACCCCGCAGAGCAGGACTAGGGGTGTTATCTCCTAGGAGAGCCCCGAACTTGGGTAAAGTGCGCCGGCATTCGTGTCTATGCCTCATCCTGCTTCCAGGCACCGGCGACATTCTACTTGCTCCCACCATGATAAGCCATCCATTGGCATATGTCGCACCCAACCCCCGACATGCACACTCAATTTCAAATCCCGTGATTTCCGCGGCGAATCAATCCGATTGATTGCCCACCGTCCCTTTCATAAAGGATATTTGTCAGTACGACTGACCACCCTCCGCGGGACCCGTGCACTCGAACACGCAAAACACCCGACTGAAGTCACCTTCAGGATTGCTATGGGACGAGCTTGACGCCCCTCCGCGGGTTAACTTGGCCCTTTCACTAGGCTCCAAGGCGCATGCCTCGTAAACTTGGACTCGGAGATGGCCTGCACTGGCATTCCCCTGGGATATGGAGTGGCATCTCCCCGGAGAGTCAGACCACGCGCCGACGTCAGCACTCGAGTTTTTATAGCATCTCAACACTCGGACCTCAAGTCTATCTCCCCAAGAGACATATGAATGCCACCAAGTTTTACTCGGCGATCAACAACACCCGGTCACTCGGTAAACCTTTAGTCCGGAATCTATTGTGTTTTCATCCAAGGCGCAACAGGCTACTGATACATCTCCAACGTATCTATAATTTTTTATTGTTCCATGCTATTATATTATCAATCTTGAATGTTTTATATACATTTACAAGCAACTTTAGATCATTTTTTCGGACTAACCTATTAACTTAGTGCACAGTGCCAGTTGTTATTTTTTGCTTGTTTTTTACTTTGCATAATATCAGTACCAAATGAAGTCCAAATGCCACGAAACATTTTGGAGATTTTTTTCTGGTGATAAGAGACCCTCGAAGCTTCTGGAGGCCACGAGAAGATGGATGTGGGGCCCACTAGCCACCAGGGCGTGCTAGGAGACTCGTATCGTTTTGACCTACCTCCGCCTCTATAAATACTCTAAAATCCCAAAACCCTCAGGGGAGTCCACGAAATACTTTTTTCGCCGCCACAAGTTGCAGAACCGCGAGATCCAATCTAGAGGCCTTTTCTGGCACTCTGCCGGAGGGGGAAACGATCACGGAGGGGTTCTTCATCATCCTTGCTGCCCCTCTGATGATGCGTGAGTAATTTACCACAGACCTATGGGTCCATAGTTAGTAGCTAGATGGTTTCTTCTCTCTTTTTGATCTTCAATACAATGTTCTCCTCGATGTTCCTGGAGATCTATTTGATGTAATGACTTTTTGCAGTGTGTTTGTTGGGATCCGATGAATTGTGAGTTTAAGATCAGATCTATCCATGAATGTTATTTGAGTTTTCTCTGAACTCTTTTATGGATGATTGTTATAGCCTCGTATTTCTTCTCCGATTTATTGGTTTGGTTTGGCCAACTAGATTGATTTATCTTGCCATAGGAAGAGGTGCTTTGTGACGGATTCGATCTTGCGATGCTCAATCTCAGTGATAGAAAGAGACATGACACGCATGTATTGTTGCTATTAAGGGTAACAAGATGGGATTTATTTCATACATAAGTTTATCTTGTCTACATCATGTCATCTTGCTTAAGGCATTACTCCGTTCTCTCTAACTCAATACACTAGATGCATGCTCGATAGCGGTCGGGAGTAATAGTAGTAGATGCAGGTAGGAGTCGGTCTACTAATCTTGTACGTGATGGCTATATACATGATCATTGCCTTGGAAATCGTCATAATTATTTGCTTTTTATCAATTGCCCAACAATAATTTGTTTACCCACCGTATGCTATTTTCTCGAGATAAGCCTCTAGTGAAAACTATGGCCCCCGGGTCTATTTTCTATCATATATTAAAACCAAAAATACATTGCTGCAATTTTATTTTATTTATTTTATTTTGTATTTTTGTTAGATCTATTTATCAAAACCCATACAATTTAATCTTTCTCAATACCGTTGAGGGATTGACAACCCCTCTACGCATTGGGTTGCAAGTATTTTGTTGTTTGTGTGTGGATGCTGTTTACATAGTGTTACTTGGTTTTTCTACTGGATTGATAACCTTTGTTTCATAACTGAGGAAAATACTTATCTCTATTGTACTGCATCATCCTCTCCTCTTCGGGGAAATCCCAACGCAGCTCACAAGTAGCAGCTACTATTCGGAAACATATTCCGAGTGCCCCTGAAGCACTCGGACTTAACCGAAAAGCTCAGTCCATTTGCCCTACGAAACCTCAACCGATTCGGGGCTAATGATGAGGTCAGCTACTATAGGTAGGGGTAGGGTCAAGGACCTGTCATCTAGGACCCACCTAGGGCCTCACACCATCATTGGTAGGTCTCTGGACCATATGAGCATTCAGATGCGTTTAACTGGAAGTCCACTCGGACATATCGACAGCACTCGGACGCCAACCCCTCCAGTCGGCATGACCACCATCACTCGGACAAGGGAGGTCGGGAGACGACGTGGGAGCTGCAACGGTTGAGTAGTCTTAAGTTGAACTTTAAGTAGAGTCATAGCTATCGTTACCTGTAACTACCGTAGTTGTGACTATTTACACCTGTAACTGTCGTAGTTATGGGCATTATTCACCCTGGCACGTGGGAGTGAAGGAGGCTACATCGCACTCTATATAAGCCGTCCTCCTCCTCCAGAGCAAGGGTTAAGGACTCTCCGTAATCATACCCCCAAAGAAAACAAGCCTCAGGGCACGAGATGTAGGGTCGTTACCTCCTCCAAGAGGGGTCTGAACTCGTAAATATCGAGTGTTACACCTGCGCCGTAGCTATGCTCTATCCCTCTTTCGTACCCCTAGTACGCATTGTCGGGATCGTAACTCCAACAGTCCCTGCCGTGCCACCGTGTCAAGCCCGAGCCGGCATCCACGCTCCTGCCGGTGAAGGAGGAGCCGACCTCGCCCCGGCACAACCGTGATGTCTGATGGACGAGCCAGCCTCGCCCCCGCACCACCGCGCGTCCAAATTGGACGCCGCGTGAAGGAGGAGCCTACGTCCCCGCCATGCAGCCGGTACGGCCGCATCGACGCGCCGTTCTTGTCGCCACCACCTCGCCGTCAAGGAGGAGCTGCCGCTCACGATCAAGAAGGCGCGGGGCCACCTCCTCCACTACCTCGGCGGTCCCTCGGGCTCGAGAGTCGTCGTGTCTGAGGCGGAGCGCGCGGCTCGGCAGCAGGAGCGGTACAACCGGTGCAATGTCGGTCGCCGCTCTGCGTTCGCCAAGAGCGACGTGGCGCTGGACTGGGTCTACAACGACTCAGACCTTGCCACCGCGTGGGTGCTCGACCGCTCCGTGACCACCACAGAGACGGCCGCCAGGCGGCGCCGCCGCCGCCTTGACAGCGAGCTCGCCAAGATTGGCGAGGAGTGGTCGCTTAGCGACTGCTCCGCCAATGCCGGTCGCGGCAAGGCCGCCGCCAGGGCTCCGAAGGCCACGTCGGCGGTGTCCGCGGTGGCACTCCGCACGGCGCAGCAGGAGGCGGAGCGGCTCCTTCATGAGCGACAGGCAGCCGCCGGACAAGGCTGTCGCGGCCCTCCGGCGCCGTACCACCGCTGGAGGGGCCACGACGATGACGGCAGCACCGACGGAGACAGCGGTGCGGCAGGGCAGGGTGGCCGCGCATACGAGGTGATCGTCCGGTATAGGGTTTAGATTTTTTTTCTAGTTTTTTAGTTAAACGGTCAAAATATCGACCTTTTATGTAAATTATATCCAAACTTGAATGAAATCCGTCCGGTTTGATCGAATTTCCTAATATTGGTTCGAATTGTTGACCGGATGTATGCGACTAGCGTTGGATGTCGTCCTCCCACATTCATGTCCGCGGACTGGCCCCCTCTGTCCGCGGACGAATGCGGGAGGAAATTTGCGGATTGCCGTTGTAGATGCCATGAATCGAGTAACGTCGAACTAACAATAATGCAACTTACAAATAGTTATCGCACCTTTTTTTCTCCTCCCGCGAGGGACTTTTCATCAGTGCCGCCACATAGCTGTTGGAAGAGCTATCTTTGCATGTTCCGTGCTGCCAGACCTGAAGTTATCACGATTCCAGTGCTTGTCAATCAGTTCAGGACACCCAAACTGCAACCGGCACGGAAGAATAAACGATGGGGTCCGTGGGCGGCATCAGAGATAGCAAAGGGCGGGAGATTCCAATCGTCGCCAAACTGCATACAGCCTCCGAGAGACATTCCCGCCCAGCACGGCACCCTGGCTGGCGCGCTGGCGCCTCGTCGCACCACGCTGGAAAGCATGGGAGGGAACGAAAAGAAGCCCCAACGCGCGCGCCGCCCGCCCGCCCGCCCGCCTCGCCGCGCATGTGACCAATTAATTTCGCGGCCGCGACACGGTGGTCCACCGGTCAGCCACGGGCGTCGCCGGGAGACAGGTGCATTTAGTACCGGCGCCGTAGGGGCATATTCCAAACCCGCGCCGGAATTAGTCCCGCCCACGACGCCCCCCAGCGGCCGTGTGCTTTTACGCTGCTGCCCTCGCGTAACGGGAAGCATCATGACCTGCGCCACAGTTTTTTTTCTATGATGAGGGGATCATCCGCGACAGTTGGATATGGTGCTGCGTCATCGCTCGTTGGGGCTAGGCTGGTGGCACTACCCTCAAACTGTCATGGTATCTACTGTTGATTGATTTGGTTAGGTGAGCCAAGATCACAGACAAACGTGCTGCAAAATTGTTTACTGCCAGGAGAAAACTAACACAAACTGGCTTGCATGCTTGTTCGTCTTGTACCAGGATTGAACAGGTGTCTCTTTCTTTTGTGGACTTCGTTTCTAGATTATATAGTACGGTGGTTAGTTGGTTACCTAAATTGTGTGACACAACATTGTTTAGCGGGTTGTCTTACATGGCCATAAAACAACTTTTATCGCGAAGCGATCACAGAGGATTATACAAACATGTTGAGGTCATTGTCGAGCAAAGTCATCTCATTTTTGGTCTTGTCGTCCACTTGTTGGTCTATAGATGGTATCAACCTGCTTAAGTTGCAGATATTTTCGTAAAATCCTTAGGCATATCCTCAATCCCTTTCTGTCTTTTGTCTAACCAAGTTACTACAGGTCATTTGGCCTATTTATCTTTGCATCCTACGTCGTTGATGTCCCTAGCTCTCTCGGTAACATAAAACCTAGTGTGTTACCAAGGGTGAAGTGGAACACTATGCGGCCGGTGTGATGGAGCAATTTCTACTTTGTATTCCCTCGCTGCACGATTGAGGATATCTGGATTCAACAATAGTTTTCGTTAGCATGCCGAGCCTTCAAGAGCCATCCATAAAAATTGCAGAATGTATAGTTGCAAATGGAGACACTAACATTGATTTATTACATGACCGGTATACACCGTTATAAACGTCTCTACCGTGCTCCAGTTCCTGCATAACTATACTGCTACTACTTTTCCTACACGACCCCACCAAGGTAAGTTCGTAGCCTACACTGAGCTCGTTGATCCGTGCCCTAGTTTGTTTCGTCTTGTACCATGACCGAACAAGTATCTCTTTTCTTTTCGTGACCACTGTTTCTAAAACATCTAGTGGTTAGTTAGTTGGCTACCTAAGATTGTGGTGACACAACTTTGTTTAGTTTGTCGTCTTACATGGGCGCATAAACAACATGTACTGTCGAGAGATCACAAATAATAATGTTATACAACATGCCAAAGCCCCTATCGCTATCGCACAAGATCATTTAATTTTGGTCTCATGGCACTAGCGCTAAAATCTGCTAGAGTTAAGCGAGGATTTTCGTAGAGCACTTGGCTTCCTCAATTCCACTCCATCTTCATTCATGCCACTGACTTAGACATGTGGGCTACTCCATATATATGTGTTGTTTGTCTTGTACCTCAGGGATTGGACATGTGTTTCTTTCTTTTGTGAACCCCCTTTCTAAAATTATACGGTTGTTAGTTGGTTACCCAAGAATATGTCAAACAACATTATTTGGTGTGTCATTTTGCATGGGCATAACAACTTGTACGGGGAAGCGGAGTGACCGCAAAGTATTTTTGCAATCATGTCGGGGCAGCCGCCCAACAAAGTCATCTAATCTTGGTATTGATGTCCACATACCCATTTATAGGCGGCGCCATCTAAAAAATCTAAATAATTACTTTACATTGACAGACAAACCAGTTAGTGGGGTGTTTGGCTAGATTTAACTCGTCACTTTTAGTTTTTGGCTTATAAGACAAAAAGCACCTATTTTTTATGCCTTTTGGCTTTTGTTTTTGATTGAATGTTGTAACACAATGTTGCAAGCCAGAAGTGAAAAGCCAAAATCACATCTTTTGGCGTGTAGGCCAATGATCAAAAGTCACAAGTTAAGCCTAACCAAACACCCCATGAGTTGTAATGATTTCCATACAATGATTTGGCATAATTTATTCATCTTCATTTAATGAAGAGAGTTTGACATCTAGTTCTTTACAAAGGCTTTCATTTCCCCTCCCTTGCTTGTTACTCCATTTCAGGGGCGGAGCCAGAATTTTTTGCCATTGGATTTACTTGTTGTGACAGTTCGGCAAATTAGTCAAGTGCAAAAGTCTAATTTACACTATCTTACAACAAAAGTATAGTACTCAAAAACAACATAATGAATATAAATACTATCTTTGTCTTAAAATGTCATATATTGTGCTTCCTAAAAATTGAAGGGTGAGACATAACAATTGGATGAAACTATATAATTATTGATTTACTTAGCATAAATAAAGTAGTATCAAAATAACTTCATAGCTCCACGTGCAGAGTCTCATCTTCCTGAAAACATTAAAAAAAAAGTGATAAGTTGGTTTGACAAGCTTAAAAAAGTACCATGAAACAAAAGAAGCTTGTAAATCAGTTGCATTTTATAGTGCCCCTTTCGACTTTTCATCATCTTAAAAATATCAAACATTACATCCTTAACAATGGTAGAAAATATATCTTTTTCCAAATAGAAAATTAGATAACCACTCATAAACTGATCATCTATTTTATTGTGCAACTTTTTCCTGATAACATTCATAGTTGAAAAACATCTCTCCACTGATGTTTTCGCAACCAACAATATCAATGCCGGCTTTAAAAAATAATAGACCAAAGGAAAAGCAACATGTTTATTTATTGGTTTACCAATATCAAAAACTCTACCCAAATTGGCAAACCTTTTGATGGTTCGCACATTGTTAATGTAAATGCAAAGTTTAGGACCAAGATCATCCAATATTTTGAATCGTTATCCAAATCCGATGATCGATTTCTCTTCAAAAAGTATGGCCCCGATAACCTAGATAATGAAAGTTCGGGGAAAAAGTAACTACAAAATTAGGGCAAAGACCATCACCGCACTAAGCTACTAGGCTAGATTGGATATGCATAACTGCACAACAGATAGAATATATGATCTTCCGTACCTTGAATATGTACTGGAACCTGCCTTTGCCGGTGGCGCATCTGATGATCGAACGACATGCGAATAAACAGAACGAAAGGGATGAGAAGCGAGAGATCATGGGAGTTGCCTTGGAAGCGATCAATTCAATTTAGGAGATAGGGAGTCTTGTGGACGATGCACACGTACTTACACAAGAGACTTTTTTTTCAGATTGAGAAATCACACACTAGACATATGAGAATTGATAAATCAGCCCAGGCTATTTTGGGCTTTTACTTGGGCTTCCTAGAGTATTTTCTCGGATTAGAATATTTTAATTGCCCTAAAAGGCTTGCTTGTGCGTCCGATGGGTTCAGCCAAAACAATTTATTGGGTTCAGACTACTTTATATACCCCGTGTAAGTTCATTGTAGGAAAAGGTCGACCCAACGCCTATACGCTGCCTCCGCCCTTGCTCCATCGTTGACGGTAGTTCACCTGATAGACTGGACCCTAATGTTAACTAGAGGTGAAGTGGTACATTGTTTGACTGGCGGAATGGAGCAAATTATGCTTTGCATTTTGTTGCTACACAGCTCAAGGGGTGGTAAATTCGACGATACTTTTGCTAGTTGGGTGAACATGCGAGAGATATCCATAAGAACAGTGAAATGTATGAGAAAGGCATGAGCATCATTCTGCTCCACAACCAGTATATACGGGTATGACCCCCTTACCATACTTACTAGCTCATCTCTTCCTATCCAGCCTTGCTGCTTGCCTTTAAATTGGCATCCCACATATACCTTATAAACTCGTGCCTCGATTGTCTAACCCCATGAAGTCATCACTAAAGTGCTCGAGTGTATGCTTAGAAATGTGTATTGAGGGTTTGAACTCTCAAATATGAAGTCACACACACACACACACACACACACACAAACAAACCACCCCATTTTAATGTTGGATGTGATGTTTGTGAGCGTCAATCCTACCCCGCAGTAAAACCACATATCAAGCATGTACTTTGAAGGTGAGGATGAAGACTAAAGAATGGTCATATGTTTCAAATGACTGAAATATACATAAGACCCTCGTGACTAAAATACACATGAATGGAAAAACCTGGTAAAAGGGTGCCATATTAAACTCTAGGTATTAAAAATACAAAGACGCAATAGAAATTGTGAAATTACACCTCAAAAAGACAACATGAACGTCTTGAAAAAATCAGGTGCCTATCGTAGTTCTTCGAGAGACATTTTTTTTGAGATGCACTAGTTTTTCTTGAAATTGCACATAAAGCAGTTCACAGAAAAAACAATTTCCAATTATACATATCAAACAGGCCATGTGAGAAAAAAATCTACAAAATAAAATCCTACAAATTGCATACTACCTTTTCTTCTTCTGAAAATCAGAGAGTCATATCCTTCGACTTTAATCAAAGAATGGTTTGACACCATGGTCAAGGTTTGGTGCTCCAAGCCATTATGGTCAGCACTAATTTTTCCTTTCAAAACTGGTTCCAAACTGTCAGCCAGCACTGATGCCGTTGTTATGCTAGTTGGGTCATCAAATGATTGTCCAATAGGAGGGGGCCAAGTCGGAGCCCCATGATTACATCATCGAAAAGCACCACGAAATGAGAGGGGCATCGTGGTCATTTGCCGCACCGCACGCTCCCCTCGCGAGCACCGCTTTTCAGCCAGACGGCCCCCTGCGAATTTACATCCAGCCCCCCGCCCGCCTCTTCCCCCCTCTTTTTCTCTTTCTCTCTCTCCCCGTCTCCCCGCTCCTTTCCCAAATCTGACCGCAGCCGCACGACGCACCTACCCAACCCCCAGAGCACCAGCAGCCCCGACCTAGCCCGGCCCGGCCCCTCGCGCGCCCGGACAGCCGGCCTCCACCGCGCCGCCGCGCCGCGCCGCGCCGTGGCCGCCGGGCACCTCCCGGTGAGCGCCCTCCTCGCAGATCCGTTAACCTTCTTTCCGCCGCTCGTTTCTCGCGGGGTTCTTGGGGATTTCGAGGGTTTGAAATTCCGGACTTCTCGGCGGGGGACGCCTCCCGGTGCTTGCTAATGCGGGGCTTCCTCGCGGCTCCGGGGGCGGGATTTCTCTGCGTTTCTTGGCAATTAGGGTTTCCTTCGCCGGGTTTCCTTGGTGGTTAGGGTTTTGTTGGAGGGAGCTTGGTTGGTAACCTTTGTGCCTTTCTTGGCCTCTGGAACTGCAGGTAGGGGAGCGGCGCCTCGTTTCTTTGATGCGCCGTGAAGGAATTGGGAGCAAGAAGCCGTGATGTTTACTCCGCAGGGGAAAGGATGGAACGGCTGGTCCACGCCGTCTCCAGGGAACCAGCGGGCCGGTGGTGGCGCTCCGCCCGCATCTGCGCCCCTTGGCAAGGCCAAAGGGACTTCACAGAGAGCTGCCGAGCTCGAGCAGGAGGTTTTGCCCAATCTCTGCCCCCGCTTTTTTCCACTCCATGCAACTTTTGAATCTTGTTTCGGGCTATGTCTCCTCGCTTCGACTTCTGTCCCGAATTATTTAAATTATTATAAGATTCACAAGTAAGGCCAACTATTTAGTACTACTATCCTATATAGTACCCTCTATCACATGTCGTCAGATTTTGAAAAGTAAAAATAACACCATTATTAAAATCAGTCATGCCTCAAACTTTTCGATTTAAACCAGCAAGCCTTTCAGAAGATAGGGTTTTGACAATTTCTTGTTAGCACGATGAAACTATACCCTTTGCTGGTTCTTAAAGAATCAGATTTCCATGTGACCCATGGAAGAACTCATTTTTCTGGCTGTTTTGGCCAGACAGCCAGAAAACTGTCTGCTTATACCATTTTCAACAAAGCAGTGCAGAGTGTTAGATTGGTTCTGCTTATACCATTTAACACTTTACTCAGTAATGCTAGTCATCATTATGATTGGGTTCTCCTTGTAGAAAGACCTGCGGGCTATAGCTAGTGTTTTCTGCCTTCTAAAACCAATAATATGGACAGGTAAGAAGTTAAGCAGTGGTGAAAATTATTATGTGTATTTTTGCATTTTCCTTCTCACTCACCTTGTGTAATTTGGATGTTGCTTCAGAAATTTCCTTTTTCCTCATCACAGTATTTTCTGTCAGGATATTTAACCTTCTGTTTTGTACTTTGTTCATTCCCATAACAGTTACAGTTATTGACATGTGTGTTTTCATGTGTATGTCTTACAGTTACATGAATATCAATACAATATGGGGCTGCTCTTGATTGAGAAAAAAGAGTGGGCAGCCAAATTTGATGAAGTCACCCACGTGCTGACACAAAAGGAGGAGATCTTGAAGCGGGAACAAGCTGCACATTTGAATGCTATATCAGAATATGAAAGGCGAGAAGAAAACATGCGGAAATCACTGGGTGTTGAGAAACAATGTGTAGCTGATGTATGTTGGTCTCTATCCCATAATTTTTTGTTCTTGTCATTTATCAGCACCATTCTGACCTGGCTACTCTGCCAGTTGCAGAGAACTAATGAGCATATATATTTTTGCACCACATTTTACATAGATATTTGATTCTTGGAAGTTGTTCCATACTTACAGTTGTGTGCTTTATGTAATCTAACTTTTTAGTAGAACCTCTAATAGCCAAAATGAGTTGGTATGAATATTAGAGGCTGCTGCACCCACTGTAGTCATCAGTATTGCTTTTACTGAAAGCACTACTCTCTGTTTTAAACTGATTAAGCACTCCAATTTTTCTTCTTCTTGTTTACCTTATGACTTTTTGTTTGTCTGTATATGCAGCTTGAAAAGGCACTACGTGAAATTCGATCAGAGATAGCTGAGGTTAAGTTCACGTCTCAGAAAAAGATAGCTGATGCTCAATCTCTTGAGGCTAATTTGGAGGAAAAATCTTTGGAGATCGAGGGGAAGCTTCATGCTGCAGATGCGAAGCTTGCGGAGGCAAACCGTAAGAAGTCACAAGCTGACAGAGATTTAGAGGAGGCAGAAGCTCGGCAACGTAGGTTGGAGAAGGAGAAGCTATATTTTGAGACTGAGTATGCCAATTTCCTCTGTCTTCTTTCTCTACTTTATACTGTGCTATGCAGGTGATAATATTGTGTATTGTGTTACATTTTTTTGGTTACGTACAGGAGGAAGGCCCGAGAGAAGCAACTCAAGGAGCAGGAGGAATCTCTGCAGGACTGGGAGAAAAAGCTTAAAGAAAGTCAGAACAGACTCGTTGATTTGCAGAGATCTGTAAATGACAGAGAGGAGAGAGCAAATGAGAATGACAAACTTTGTAAGATAAAACAGGAAGAATTGGAGGAGGCAAAGAAGACAGTGGA
Source organism: Triticum aestivum (assembly GCF_018294505.1). Taxonomy (NCBI): domain Eukaryota; kingdom Viridiplantae; phylum Streptophyta; class Magnoliopsida; order Poales; family Poaceae; genus Triticum; species Triticum aestivum. Next base: position 382,990,367 of record NC_057811.1, on the reverse strand, counting down.
GTCAACTAAAATCATTTTGAAAACAAAGGAGGATGATATTGCCAAAAGGTTAAATGAATTACGCTCACAAGAGAAGGTAACCCACTGATGGGTCCTGCATTCTTTTCTCCTCATTCTGGCTTATGACGAGTTGATATTAAAATAAAAAAGATATATGTTTATTTTCTATTCATTTGCAGGATGCTGACTCAAAGCACAAGATTTTGGAAAAAAGGGAGAAAAAGTTATCTGAGAGGGAAGAAAAAGCTAGTGCAAGAGAAAAAGTAACACACCGATGAACAGTCTGCTCTCCATTTGTGGCATTATGAATAAATGGGTACAAGCAATGTTGCTGTTACATTTATTTGGTCATTATGCAGTTCGAGCATTTTACCCTTGGGGAAAATTAACGGCATATAAATATAAGAGCGTTTAAACGCTCTTATATTTCTTTACGGAGGCCGTTGATATTTTATGTTCTCTAGTTTTTTCTGTGGACTTTTCCCCTATATACTCCGTCCGGAAATACATGTCGGAGCAACGGATGTATCTAGTCATATTTTAGTTCTAATACATCCATTTTTCAGACAAGTATTTCCAGACGGAGGGAGTATATGTTATTCTGTAACTTTTTACATGTTGATATGCTTAGCTTATTATTTTACCCATTGTGCTATTTCACTTGCCGACCTTGCATGTGTAAATTGGCCGGATTAGCCACTATCCTGTGTTCATCTCATTACTTTCGAGCCATCGAGCTTTTCATACAGATACTCTGTTCTATTCCTTATGCTTATCAGCTGCAAATGTTCATGTTCCAAGCATCCTCTTTGGAATATTTGATACACAGAATATTATGTGTAACATGCACCTTTTTCAGTGATCTGATATTGTCGGACAAATCTGTTTCAGATGGGGCTTCAGAAGCTTATCGAGGATCATGAGGTGAAGCTTGAAGCAAAAAGACGAGATTTTGAATTAGAACTGGAGAGTGAGAGGAAATCTTTTGATGAAAGAATGAAACATAGGGAAGCTGATTTGGTAAAGAAGGAAAAAGATCTCAGTTCTCGGGAGAACAAAATATCTAAAAGGGAGCAAGCGTTAAATGAAAGCAAGAAAAAGCTGGAAGAATTGCAGAATGACCTTGATACCAAGTCAAAAGCTCTGAAGAAGTGGGATGAGTCACTGAAACTTGAGAAGGATAAGTTATCTGAAGAAAAGCTGCAAGTGGATCATGAACGAAAACAGGCTGAGATGTACAGATCGGATATTGAAAGGCTGAAAGCCACAATTGAAGCTGAAAAGAAGCAAATTTTAGAAGAACAAAACAATTTGAAAGTTACAGAGGAAGAGAGGCAAGAGCACAGCATGCTGACAGCACAACTGAAGAAGGAGATTGATGAGTATAGAATGCGAAGCAATTCCCTTTCGGAAGAAACTGAAGATTTGAGGAAGCAGCGGCAGAAATTTGAAGAAGAGTGGGAGCAGCTTGATGAAAAAAGAGCTCGGCTAGAAGAGGAGGCAAAGGTGCTCAAGAATGAAAAAACAAATCTAGAAAGGTGGCGTCACAATGAAGAGAAGAGATTTAAGGATACACAGGATGAAATGGATGCAAAGTACAAGGAGCAGCAGGATAATCTTGCACTCAAGGAAAAAGCTTTGGCTGATGATATAAAACACCAGCGTGAGGAGATTGATGAATATCTGAAGAGAGAACGTGCTGATCTTCAGCGTAATTTGCAGCTCCATCGACATGAACTGGAGATGGAGATAGCGAATAAACTAGCAATTAAACAGAAGGAACTGGAACAGAAGGAGGATGAGTTAAATAAGAAAAGAGATTTTGTAGAAAATGAACTAAAGCATGCTGTTGATTTGAATGAGTCCAAGATTCAAAAGATAACATTGGAGAAACAACAGCTGCTGAGGGAAAAAGAAGTTCTAGTGGAGGAGAAGCGAAAATTGGAAACTGACAAGGCAGACATTAGAAGAGACATTGATAGTCTTCATGCACTCAGCAACAGTCTGAAGGATCGTCGAGAAGCATACAACAGGGACAGGAATAACCTCATTGACATGTTTGAAAAGTACAAGGTGTGCAAAAGCTGTGGGGTTTCTGTTTTTGAGGGCTTTGGTGATCTATCTCTCAAGGATGATGCTGATATTGACCACCCAAGTTTGGCTGTTGAGGGAGATGATCGTTCCCCGAACACTGATGCTTTGGCTCAAGACACAGGAACACTTGTTAATTCAGCTGGTCGTTTCTCACTGTTGCAGAAGTGTTCAAGGCTTTTCAAGTTCTCTCCTAGGACAAAGGCCGAGCAGTCATCGGAACAGGAAGCGGAAATAAACATTCCTTTTGGTGTGAGATTAGAGGAAGCATCACCGAGTGAAGCAGATTATGAGCCAACTCCTGTCTATCAGGCAGCAAATAATTCTTTTGATGCTGAGGGTCTCCCTTCTGACAGTGGAGCAAGGGGGAATGAAGAATCCGAAAGGCTTGATATAGCTGATGATATCCAGATCGAGTCTTCTGTTGGAGTCGCAGATAATTGTATAGATGTTCATGGAAGTCAGCCATTTGCTGGTGCTAATGACATGGCAGTTGACACAACAATTGCCTCTGTGGACCAAAATGGAAAGGACTCAACGGCTGCCCCTGAAGTAGATTTGCAACCTGAAGCATCAAATCCTCCAAAACGGAGGGGTAGACCAAGAGGGGTGAAAAAGACAAAGTCGGTTCGTGCAGTGCTTGAAGATGCTAAAGTAATTCTTGGTGAGAATTTTGATGAAAAGAATGATGATCAGGAAGATTCAGTTACTGTTGGTGGTACACGGAAGAGGCGCCTTGCTGGACCAGATATCAGTGATGAAGAAATTAGTGAAGCACAATCTGAAAGTGTTTCAGTTGGTGGGCAGCGTCGCAAGAGGCGGCAGCCAGCCGGCCCATCAACGCAAGCCCCAGGTGAAAAACGCTACAATTTGAGACGCACTACAGTGTAAGTTAAATTGACCTTTCCCTATTTCATTTCTGCTCTGGGTTGTCTTCTCTTGCATTCCTTGGAACTGTGGAGTTAGTAAATGAATAATATTGTCGTTTTGCATCTTGGTATAGTGCAAATGCGGCGGCAGCAGCTCCTCCTCCACCGGAGAAAAAGAAAGGTGGGAGGACAGGGAAAAAGCGGACGGTAGAAACTACTGCTGATGACACGGAAGGAACCTCTAAAGCTGCTGATAGCAAGAGGACGGGGCCTTCTGAATCAGCTGATGGTGCATCGCAGTTGCAAGAGTTCTCCCAGGTAAGAGAGAGAGACTCTGGTGCGGTATGTCAGGTGCATGTGTGTTTACCTGAGCTAATAAACTGGTAACCATGTCATTGATGTTAGGCTGAAACTGTTGATGCCCATGCTACTGCCGGTGAGGAGTATGGTGATATTGTTGTGGATGGTGAACAAGGTGAAGATGCGATGCCCATGACACCATCAGGAAGTGAGCGTGGGGGCGTCGAAGATGATGACGAGGATGATGATGATGATGATTCAGAGAGGCGAAACAAATCGATTGGGAAAACGCTATGGTCTTTCTTCACGACATAACAAGAGGAAGAATAAGAATTGCATCTGATTAGGTTGTTTCTAGTGTTTCTTGTTTTGAATTGACGATTCTTGGAACTCTAGGTTGTTGGTGTGTTCGGTGATGATGTATCAGTAGATTTTCTTGCACTCGTTATGTCAAAGCGTCATGTAATTGGGAATGAGTATATTTTGTAGTCAGACATAGTTTGATGGATGGCGCTCACAGAATTTAGGTGATGCCCCATGTACTCATATTATGGCAGCGAGGCCTGTAACAGTCGAGAGTTGTTGAGGTTTGTAATTCTTGTTCCTTATCCCACGCCCAGATTACTTACTTTGTTCACCTTCTCTACACAGTGTGTTGCGGCATCTTGTCATTCATCACGAGTTCTGGTTGCCTCTGGATGCAAAGGTGGGAAAAAAGCACTACAGGCGTGTGAATGTTTTTTACCGTGTCAATTGATTTTGGGCAAGGCAATGCTATTTAGCGAACGTTCCCTGGGTGCATGGCAAAGCGAACATGACAATTTTCACAACAGATCTTCCGTTTGCCAGAATTTGCCATGTGGTTATGAAGAAATTATATGTGTTTTCAAAGTATTTGTCATAAAATATGTTCGCAATTGCCGTGCCTCATAGCGAAGCGTTCGCTGGTTATTGGGCCCTTGATTTTTGCGTGAAGAGCAAAGCGCAGCCCTATGGTGAGGCTGTGGTGAGTGCAACACGCGGGAGGCGGTGCCCGTCAGCAGGAACACAGGGGGAGGCTTGATGGGGGAAAATATCTGGTGCATCGAAGTTTGTGGTGCTACTGGTGCATCGAACTCATATTGTTGTTTAAAAATGTTAAAAAATTGTTGAAATAAATTAACACACTCACGCAACATTAATGTAGGTTGCCACAAAATTTTAAATCAAAATTTAAAACATAACTCAAAAAACAAAAATGATAAATTCAACATTGAATAGCACATAACATAACTTTTTTGTATCTCAAAAAATATTTCAAAATTTTATATGTAATTTTGTGACATCATACATTGATGTTGCGTCAACGTGCTAAATTTTTTTCTTCAGATTTTTTAAAATATTTTATAGCATCCGGTGCATCGATAACACCACAAGCGTGGGTGCACCGGATACATTCCCAGCTTGATGGGTGCAGGGTCTGGCAGTGGTGCACTAGTCAGTAGGCAGGTCATCTACAACCAACCTAAAAGCCAATCATACGATAGTTAGCTATAAATATTGACTACTTTTGTCACTGGTTGGTTAACCTTTTTGTCTCATATTTTTTTTGAAGCCCGTGATGCAGCTGGCTACTAATCTACAACCAACTTCTCTTCTCTCTCAAACTCAAAAATTAAAATAATATTTAAATTCTTAAAGCCTACTTAGATCACCTTATTGTACTTACTCTAAGGCCAGGGCCCGGTGGTAGGGCTGAAGATTCGATGTTGAAGGGTGATTTGACTGACCGGGTTAATGATCGGCTGGATCAATGTTAAACAAGGAAGTCATTTTTTTCCTTGATTTTTTTGATCTAATTCATAATTTGTCATGGTAGTACAAAGAATATAAGTACAAAATAAAATGCACTCAGGTCTGTGGACCACCTAGGGACGATTTGGAGCGATACGAAGGCACGACGTCATCATCGCCCCCCCCCCCCACACACACACCCCGAAGTGGGACAAATCTTGTTGTAGTCGGAAAGTCATTGTGCTAAGGCCTCAGGGTATCAATGCATCATAACAGCAACCGTTGCAGATGAAAAGAAGCGTAGATCGAAAGAATCAAATATGTAAACACACGACAGAAGACGATGGCTGGCTGAATCTAGATGGATCCACCGAAGACGAACGAATACCGACATCCGCCGGAGACACATGCACACGCCCTTAAAAAACGCTAGACACACCACACTACAAGGGCTAGGCGGGAAGGACATTATTTCATCTTCAAAGCGCCACTGCCGGTCCGCTCGTCTTCAATGACCTTATTAGACCACCCACACGGGGGAGTAACATATGCATGATGTCATGCAACACTTCATTTATTAAGTTGTAGACTCATCTTGTCTTAGTATGCGTGATGTTACTCATAGTGTGAGTAAATAGCTATGTTACTCAAATCATCTTTTTCCTCGTTAAATCATTACCACGCAAACAAATGCATGTGCTCAGTTGGACCTCATGTTACTCAAATAATCTTTTTCCTCGTTAAATCATTACCACATAAATAAATGCATGTACTGAGTTGGACCTCGTGTTACTCAAATCACCTTTTTCCTCGATAAATCATTACCACATAAATAAATGCATGTGCTGAGTTGGACCTTATGTTACTCCAAGGATCAACGCGATGAATATCAGCCCTCGCCGACGGGAGTCTGCCTGCGTAAAGTTGTGATTTAGCTGCCGTGATTCCGTGGTTCCGTCCGTGTGACCGCGGGTCCTTGCTCACGCGGCTAAGGTGACGCTGATCTCTTTCCCTGCCTTTGTCTCTAAGGCACGACCAACCTGTTACTATTTCCCAGAAACGAGACCAAGCCTGGAGTAGCTAGCAAAAGCAACTTGGTTGCGGATGTGGTCGCTTTCCGTTGGCACCCGTACCGTATGCCACGTCATCCTTGTTTAGTCATATGTCCACAAGACGCCCTCCGCCATACGAAAACATTTTTTGCACATGCACTTCCAGCAAGCAACGCCAGCAGCACTAAGCAGTCAAGTCTCACCTGCCGTTCCGTCGCTCATATGTTTTTCTCCAGCCAAAAAATGATTTGGCTTGGGATATTTATTTGTTTTGTTTGTTTATTATTATCGCCGGGGAATTCTTTCGCCCCACTGCAACGCTCTCGCAAAGCAAGAAGAGGGGGCAGGCAACTGAGACACGGGGCCAAGCACTCCATATAGTCGATCCCCATTATTGCGACTGGCAAAAACCCGAGCGAGATCAGCAGCAAACCCAATCCCAGCGACCGACTGCCCACCCCTCCCTGGATCGATGCGCGGGGAAGCAGAGCCAGCAGCGCGAGCAGGCGCCGCCGACGCGGGCCACCCGCGCTCGCCGGACCTGCACGACCTCTCCGACGACCCCGACTACGCCGACGCCGCCTCCGTCCCCGCCTCCATCCACGCGGTACCGCTCGCTCTCCCGCGCCTCCCCCTCTCCCGCTACCGCTTCCGCTTCCTTCCTAGCGCGGTCTGGCGTCTGGGTTTGGGGCCCGGCGCCGACGAGTCGATCGGTTGGTTAGGTCGCTCGCTCGCCGGTTCCGTGAGTCCGGAGGACGGGGTTCGGGGCTTGCTCTTGCCCCCTTCTCTTGTTCTAGCATCGGATATATAGATACTTATGTTGTTCCACCCGCAATCGATTCTGCGTGTTCCCCTTTTGGTTCAACTGATGATTACTGATATGCTGTCGCTCTGGTGATCGAAGGCGATGCGGACCGACATGGCGGACATAGGGTCCGAGGAGACGGCGAGGATGGACGTGGTGTACGAGAAGGAGCGCGTCACCATCCACCCTACGCAGTACGGCTCCGGCCGGATCAGCGGCAAGCTGCGCCTCTACTTGCAGCTCGGCTCCCTCTTCCTGGTGAGCTATCCACATCACAACCAGCTAATATGAATGCTTGGTTGTTCGTACATGATTGTGCATGATATAGGGGTAGAAATTAATATTAGAACTCATGCGCCAGAACCGTGTCACTTTTTAACTGCAGTGAGGAACCGTGTTATTACGCGGACTGCATGCCCACTGGCTTATATTGCACACTCTTCTGCGGCCATTTATGTGACAATGATTGAGAGCATGTTACTTGCTGTTTACCACTTCATAGTATTACCCTTTGTATACTGGATATTAGACTTGGAGTTATAGCTAGTTGCTACCTCAATACAGTTCTGCTTCTTCTGCTAATGCTTCGTCTGATATGTTTGACAGAGTTGGGAGCCAAATGAGGGAGTTAACAGTTTCTCAACAAGTTCAGTCAGTGCAGAAATAGAAAAATGTAGGAATCTATAGTTTGCGTCTTTGGTCATACTAAATTTGGCGAGTGAAGCACTGCAGCAATGATGCCTGACACTTTACATATGTGGTTCTATGCAGATAGAAATTTGTACACCATTCAGGCCTTGCCTCTAAGTGATGTGCGCTTCATCCGTAGGCACACCCCAACATTTGGATTGGAGTACATAATTATTGTTCTCTCATCAGGTGAAGTGTTTTTCTCGCCATTTGTTCCTTTGATCTTGCAGCTGGTTTGAAACTCTGCTTGATTTTGTATCTTGGTGGTCGGATTATTAGCTTTCAGATACTGTATTGTTCGCACCTAGTATTTCTGCTTCTGCCTGCGAAGATAAAGTCATCATTAATGAGCACACTGACAGAAAAATTCATAAGTGGGATCAGTCTTATTTATCTAGTCTTTCAACTTCTGCAGGCTTGGCTTTTCCTCCTTTCTATTTCTACAATGGTGGAATTCGTGAATTGTTTGCAACACTGAAACAGCATGTCTTCATTATCAGGTTTCCTTCTTTGGGCCCAATGGTCCTAAATATTTGATCATGTTTGTACACATTTTGTTTATTAATGCCTAAATAAAAATTGCTCCTTCCAACAAATGAACTTAAAGCAACTGACAAATGCCTTAAGGGAAAATCGTCATGTATTAAGGCTATCAACTATATTCTTAACTACAATTTCTCGATGCATGTCTTGCTTTCCTCCTGTTGTGTGTGATAGCATCTTAGTGCCACATATTCTGAACTCAGGGAGATAACTCCGACTGTTGACCTTGCCATCTACTCTACTAGAGTTCGATTGTGAATCTTAACATCAATCCATCCTATTCGAAAGAAATTGAATGAAGCATCAAAGTCTGACCAACAAGATCTACATCTCCATGATTATGAAACCACATTTATAAATGCTATTTAACTTCTTTTTGTATCAAATGTCTTTCTTACCTGCTTGTGGTTACATGTTTTCTTTATGTTGTAGGTCGGATGACGATCCTAATGTATTTCTTGTCAACGACTTTGAAGATCCTCTTCAGGTTTGTTATACCGCTGTAGCTTCTTGAATCGAGCAAAACATTCTCAATTGATAATTTGGAATCTTGTTGTTCTGTTGGTAGCTTACTCTGTCATAGTAAAAAGACCCAATGCCATCAATGGGATTCTATTTAGTTCCTTGGCCCCCTTCTTTCTGTCCTGCAGCAACTGTTGACCTTGTGAATCTAGTAAGTTTGGGCTTTCTAGTATCAGATATCTGTAAAATAACTTAATCTTCATTGGTAAAAATTTCTTTATCTGACCAAGGTGTTGACCAAATTGAACTTATAGTGATTACTGATTACTGATGCAGTATTTACGCTTGTTCCTTGTAGAAAGGCCATCATCCTTAATCCAACTCTTTTGATGCCTTTGTAGAAAAGCCTGTCATCTCTAGAGCTTCCAGGGGTTGCCACTGTGGCTAATGCCATGTCACGACAGAATTCCTTCAGCTTCACTGGTTCAGTTAGTGAAGTACGACATGGAGATGATGCCAAATATGGGGGGCCTTCAACCATGTCTGAATATGTCTCAAAGCAAAGGCGCAAATCGAATGATCCAGGCCGAGACATTTCGTTTCAAGTTCTGGAGAAATTCTCACTGGTTACGAAGTTTGCGCGCGAGACAACATCAAGCCTTTTTCGTGAAAATCACAGTAGTGGTTCTCATGCTTATGGACGGCAAAAACAAGAATATGTTTTGGACAACAAAGCAAGTGACAAGTACGCAGATCAGCTAATAACACCGGATGATGCTTCTTTGTCCTCGGACTCGGTAGAGGTAACATATGTTACATTTTTTTTTGTCTTTGTATCCATTCAGGCACCACAACTTGTGGCACTGAAATACATCTTCTTGAAGTGTTGCTTACCAGATGCCTGGACACACCTTTGAACTTTACTTCCTTTTTAGATTTAATTTTACTTTTATATTTAAATCAAATTTGCAATAACTTCCAAAGGTTAAATTAGGATCATGGCCACATGCCACTTATACCGGGCGGATAATTGAAGCTGCGCTACTATTTTTTCTGACATTTGCTCAAATGTAATACCATAATCTGTCAGTTCACCACCAGTGAACTTTATTAACTGTAGTTTCTGTAAATTAATGAACTCAAAACTTGATTTGAATTTTTTTCTAGAAAACAATGATCTGCTTAGTTTTATGTTCTGAATTGTGATGACGTTGAAAGTTTGAACCTGCTTAACCTTCCATGGTTATGAACTGTGCATACTTCATTTTGTGTAACATCAGTTTCCTTACTCTTTTCGTAGTCTGACGAGTTACTGCTGGTGTGGGGAAAAAAGAGAGGCAACCCATTAAGTGTTGAAGAGGTAACAATTCTTGGATATTTGATGTATTTTTGTGAGCACTTTATTTCACCATCTATATATGTTTCCTTACAAAAATCCATGTTGCACTACACATATTCTGCTGATGAAGCAGTAGTAATTGTTGCTAGTTCCGTAACCGAGTTCGCGTAATACATCTCTTGTGAACGTTGTGTAACCAAACAATTGGGATGAGTCCGACATTTGATTTCTAGTGTGTTCATGATCATAAAGTATTATGATCCTCAGGACAATCAAGTACAGTTCAATCGTGGGACTTAAAATAGTAAAGTTGGACGTACACATTTCCCAGATTTGCCTGGTCTCTGGCTCAGACTCTAGGAACAATCATGTTCAATTTTGGTTTATGACCTGGATTTTAAGGAAGCTTTAGGTTAGGGACAAGGGTGCACCCAGGAACGGACCAAGGGAGGGGCCAAGTGGGCTGCTGATCGGTCACAGGGTGCTGGACTACTCAGATTCAGAATTTTTTGTCTTCAGTACAACATGTTCCCTTGGTTACTTGGGCTGGACTGTCTAGCACCGGTCCTAGGCCCGCCCCTGCTAATGGAGGTGTAGTCCCATAAGTTCAAAACCTTACTCTTCCTGGCTGGCCTACTAACCTTTGTATTAGATACTGGAACCTTTGGTATGAACAACACCATTTCTTAAGGTTAGATAGTTTGCAGGCCATTACCTGTTTCCTCCAGTCCAAACCTGTAGTTATCCACTTATCCTTGGTAATGCCACAAGCTAAGCTGCACCATGCTGAACACTTTACAAGGATTGCTTTACCAAAAGCTAGTCTGATACTCCCTCCGTCCCAAGATAAGTGTCTCAATTTTATACTAACTTTAGTACAAAGTTGTACCAAGGTTGAGACACTTATTTTGGGATGGAGGGAGTATTTTTTTTTTCAGTCACCAGGAGCCGTGTGAATTTATACTGAACATCATGTTCCTAGTTTCATGGATCTTTATCACCGACCATCTAGCACTTATTTCTATATTGATCATGCTATGTCAGTACTTCTCTGTTTCATCTGAATCCTTACTATTTTTGGGAATAAATATCTTTGGACAGTGGAGAGCTTTCTTAGATCCTGAAGGTAGAATTATGGATTCAAAGGCACTGAGGAAGAAGATTTTCTATGGGGGAGTCGATCATGTTCTGAGAAAAGAGGTGTTATACTTAACTCTGATATGTCATAATTACTCAGCAAGGCAATCTTATCCATATATACTGATATTCAACATGCAGGTCTGGAAATTCTTGTTGAGTTATCATGAATATGATTCAACACAAGCTGAGAGGGAATACCTTGCTGCCATGAAACGAGAAGAATATGAAGCCATAAAATCCCAGTGGAAGGTTAGTCAAGGTTCACAAGTTTAATTTTCTGCAATTCGGTGTGCCCGAAGCTGCTCCTTTCCTGCATACATTATGAATGCTGGTCATGACATATCCCCTTGCACAGTTGCACTATATAGATATAGTTAATTTTTGTTTTTTTTAACTCTGAATTTGGCTTATGAGGTAGATGAACACATATTGTTCTCTTAGGCTTATGGTCTGCGAGGCATTTCTGGTTTTGACGAGTAGGAGAATGGTCGCATATTAATGTTTGGACACAGTTTCTGGGTGTGATTACCTTGGCTGATATTTATTTTTAAGCATACTGCTGCTTGCATAAATAGCAACCCATTCAAAGTATTGTTAGGTCACTTCCAGCTGTTTTAATTCTTATCATATTCATTGCTTTCAGATCAGGAGATACACCGATCTCCACTTTAAATAAATAATTGTGATTATTCTTATACCATGTGGCATTTGCAGAGTATCTCAACCACACAAGCTAAAAGGTTCACCAAGTTTAGGGAAAGAAAAGGCCTTATTGACAAAGATGTGGTATGGATAAGTTTCCTCTTATCCTTTCTACCATCTCCTTGTATATAATTCTGTACTACTGTACTAGTTTCGCTTACATTTTGACGCTTTTTTTTGGGTATGAAGGTGAGAACAGATAGGTCTGTTCCTTACTATGAAGGAGATGACAATCCAAATGTTATAGTTCTACGTGACATCTTGGTGACATATTCCTTCTATAATTTTGACCTGGGTTATTGTCAAGTAAGTGTGCTTTACATATAGCCCTGCATCTGCAATTTCCCGCCATGTAATGAAACTGTCTGGCATTTAACTGAAACAAGCTGTCCACTAGCTGTCCACTAACTGAAACAAGCTGTCCACTAGCTGGCATATAGCCCTGGAGTATTAGTTACCTTCTTTTGGTCTTAATGCTTGAAGATGCTTCATTCTCATGCTTGTTTAAGACAATAGCATCATAGATAGATGTTGAATTTACTAATCACCTGGCATGCATTCATTCTCAGTTTTAGATCTAATACAACACTCAGGAGAGTTAGGCATGCCATCCTAGACATTATTTCGCTGTGTTGACACACAGAGCGGCTTCATGTTGGTACATTAGCTGTTTGATAATCGATAATCCCTCCATTTCTAAATAGAACTCTTTTTAGAGATTTCAATGTGGATTAGATACGGATGTATATAGACGGAGTTTAGAGTGAGATTCACCCATTTCGCTCCATATGTAGTCCATATTGAAATCGTCTAAAAAGACTTATATTTAGGAACGGAGGGAGTACTTGGTACTGTATACCAACCCAGTAAATCTTTATGTTATTAACCTGTAAATCTATGCAACTTTATTAACTGATTATTTGGGATACAAAGTTGAACTTCAAACCTTACATAAACTTATTTTTCTTTATGATGCCCATAAAGTTTTGTCTACAGTTTTGTTTGAACGATACCATATTCATATATGATCTGTCCTCCAGGGAATGAGTGATTTCTTGGCACCTATACTTTATGTCATGGAGGATGAGTCCGAAGCATTTTGGTGCTTTGCTTCTTTGATGGAACGACTAGGAGGCAATTTTAATCGTGATCAGAATGGCATGCATGCTCAACTACTTGGATTATCCAAGGTATATATGGACTATTGATTATCATGTTGCTCCTTCTCCAATTTGGCTGTACGCGATAGATATTCTTGTTAGAGGTCAATATTATATCTATTAGAATAGTTTTGTTGGTGTATCTAATGCAAATCAAGGAAAACATTTTCACTTTGGGCATACTTATGGTTTGTGTTCATTAATACTTATATGATTTCCTCGGTTTCTTTGACAAATGGCAATGCACTCATATCCTTTGAAGCCTTTAAATATCTTTTAACTTTTTAAGATGCTGAATTATAATGTATTATTTTTATAACTATGCATCAATCCCATGGTTACTACTCCCTCCGTCCCATAATGTAAGACGCTTTTTGACACTACACTAGTGTCAAAAAACGTCTTACATTATGGGACGGAGGGAGTATCTTCTAATCCCAACTCAGCTATGGCTATTCATTTCAAGTCTTTGATGAATGCTGTTCAGCTTAGTCTCATAGTAATTGGTTCCATCCATTTCTTACCTTTTTAATCTAATATAAATACAACATACTGAGTTTGTATATATTTTTCCTACCTCAGCTGGTGGAGCTTCTCGATCCTTCATTGCATAACTATTTTAGGCAGAACGACTGTCTAAACTACTTCTTCTGTTTCCGCTGGGTTCTTATACAATTCAAAAGGTAAATTCTTCATTTTAAAGTTGCAGCGTTTGCATCTTACTGACTTGTATTTCTTGGAGAGAACCATTGTTATACAGATGTAACTCATTAATTTTACTGAAATCTAGATATGCAGAAAATGAGTGTTCTTCAGTAGCCAAATTAAGGGAATCATAAGGTTTAGAAGTTATCCAGAAAGTGAAAGCATATGTAGCTTTTAAGTTAGGATGCACGTGGTCCGATTCGGCACTCTGGATTTCCTCTAACTTTTGGTAGCAAATGGCTCCGTAACATGGGAGGGCGTGAGATGGCGAATTCGCTGATGTATTTGGGCCCATTTCCATTCGACGTTTTGATGTGCACCCAAACAACCGAATTGGTAGCTGGGAATACCAAATCCCAATCTGGGAGTCCATTACAGATATCCAAACATAGCCTTTACAGTTTTGAGCAGGCCAAGTGGATCAGCAAACCTGGCAAACTGAACTGCCCCATCTGCATCCATATTTCTAACAAGGCCAAATTTCACCTAGTATTACTGGCCAGAAGCATTCTTAGTAGTTAATATTTCGTGCAAGCAGCTGGGATTACTGTATCATAGTGCCCTGCTGTTGCAACTTACATTTGGCACAGCTTTATTGGTTGTACAGCAAGTAGGCTGGTGCCTTCTTGGTACTCTACCAGCTCTCATTCCCAGCAAAACATTGACCAGTGGCATCAATCATGTACAAGGACAAAAAAAAGGAGTAATCAGCTGTGACAGGAAAAACCGAATCTATCAATCATGATAGTTACTTTTTGAGTTTGATAACTTAATTTGGTTTTAAACCTAGGTTTTTTGCTGGTGAGTAGGTCCTACCTAAGTCCAGACCTAGTTTAGTCGACTTGGCAGTTGGGGTATGTCTGGTTCTTTTCTTTAACAAAATGTGCAGATGCAGAGTAAGGAAAGAGATGCACATGCAGGCAGAGCAAAATTAGTTCTCTTTTAGGAAAGACCTAACGAACCAAAAGTTGCCTATAAATTAGTGTGCCTGATATTTATGTCTGGCTAGCAATGTGAAGTTATTTTAAAATAGTAAACACAAACTGTTTTCCCTATTACCAGTTTCATGCCATTTAAAAATATTTTGATTGACAGAGATAAATTGTACAGAAATACATTTATTCAGTGAGCTCTGAAGCATTTACTTGAAAATAAAGAAAACACAGTTAGCAGTCATTCTCTCTCTCTCAAGTTCCAAGTGACACCAATTTCTTATGGATCGCAGGGAGTTCAGTTTTGATCAGATCATGCTCTTGTGGGAAGTTTTGTGGACTCACTATTTTTCAGAACACTTTCACCTGTACTTGTGCGTCGGTATCTTGAAAAGGTACCGCCTGCGGATAATTGGGGAAGGGATGGACTTCGACACCCTTCTCAAGTTCATCAATGAGCTAAGTGGTCAAATCAATATTGACCGGGCTATTCAGGACGCCGAGGCATTGTGTACCATTGCAGGTGAGGCCGGGGCCGATTGCATTCCACCTGGAACTCCGCCTTCTATGCCCATTGAGACCGATGGTGGTCTGTACTTGCAAGAAGATGATGTCTTGTGAGACGGATGGTGGTCTGTACTTGCAAGAAGATGATGTCTTGTGAGATAGTAGCGTAATGACACTTTTCAGAACCTTTGGAAGAACTATGAGATGTTATTGTTGTATATATGTACCTTGACTCTTGCTTTTCTTACTGGAGATGGATCTTGTATGAGACTTTTTTTTCGCTTCACTGCCTATTTCTCACATAAATCTTCAGTGCTGATCAACTGGTAGGCTCCAGAGTCCAGAGTCTGATCCCCATTCATGCGGCCCTGCCTATATGGCTTTTCAAGATAAATTTAAACTGAAGATAGCATCTGGGCAATCTCATTCTATTCCTCAATTCAGCTTGACTAAGAACTATGGAACTGAAACATCAAATATTTAAGCCAAAATGATTGTCGGCATGGAAGAATTGTTGCGAAAGGTTATTGTACCGAGTTTATTGTGAACAAGCCAATATCCATTAGCTATACAGCTAACCAAGGATGAGCATACTAAATTTGCGAGACTCAGTTGCCCTCAAAAATATCTGCTATGATAGCAGGGAAAGATCTTTTGATGTGAGCATACCCTTCGCTTGCCACCACATCGGCTATTCTATCTGGAGAAGTGAGAAACTCAAGGCAAGCATTTTTTAGGTGGTTGCAATGACAATGGTCGGAGAGAGCTAAAGTAGTACTCCATTCCATAATGTTGTGCATATAGATTTTTTGATAAGCCAAATTTTGTAAACTTAAACTAAACTTACAAATAAAACTATCTATATCTACAATATCAAAATATATAAAACATGAAACTACGTCTTATGGTGAATCTAAGGATATCTGTTTGACGTTCTAGATGTAAATATTTATCTTCACAAACTTGGTCAATGTTTGCTAGGTTTGACTTTTCAAAAATAATAATAATCTATATGTACTACATTATGGAATAGAGGGAGTAGTAACATCTCAAACATTAAGATTCTTGCAAAGGATGCTCTCACGTATCACCTTCATCCTCTTCATGGCATACCTATTCGTTGCCACGACCAAGTACTTGACCATATCTTCACCATCATCTCCATCAGATGTCCCCATGGAAGGCAATGAATCCGTGTAGATGAAGTGAAGCAATGCACTGAAAATAGCTGGTTGCATATCTTCTATGGTTATGGTACGCCTTGTCCCGCCGCCCATCGACCCAAAGAGATCCGCTTTGAAGATAGGTGACCGCATCGCAAGTACAATCTTGTGTGCAGGAAAACTCTCCCTTCTAACCTTGAACGTGACATCTGTTCCTTCCCCTGCCTTAAGCAATTCTCTGAGATTATCCGACAGGTTTGAGGGAGGCACTTGGATGTCAAAGGGAGGCACAGTTATTGCCGCCAGAACTGTGATATCACATTCAATCGCAAGGTTGTCATCCTGTAGATACGCCGATGGTTGCAGGAAGTACCCACATAGGTTGGCGAATGAGAGCAGAACACTATCAACATCTTCTAGGAGAGCACCACCAATGGCGACAACTTGTTGGCCTGGTCAACGGGCCTGACCTTGAAGGATGCCCTCGCCTGGTCGCAAGCTCCACGGAAAGAGACACATAGTCCTCATTAGGGTAGTACTTGATGCGCCAGAAGTAGACGCCGACATTGAAGGCGGCAGACGAGAAGTACTTGCCAACACCGAAGCCCCTTTGAAAGCTATAGCCGGAGATCTTGAACGTGAGCTTGCTTCGGACTCCAGATGGGGTGCACAAAGACGCCGACGCCTCCATTCTGGGCCTCTAAGGCTCTCCTTGATTAGAGCTTGTGCAAATAAATTCACGGGGGAGGGTTTTTGGATGAGGAGAAGTGATCTCAAGCCATCAGAGTAGGGGAGGTAGGTGCTGATTGGTTTCGCGAGGAGTTGAGGGTGACGCCTACGCTCCTGAGCAAAGAGGCGCGGCTGCGCTACTCGGCAGGGAAAGGAGGCACGACGATGGAGTATACCTACCATGGTCCAACCCCACCCCTATTTAGGGATTTCGAATACCAACAGTCGATTCACGGTCACAACACGCTTCATCCATGAATAAATGTTACATGTTATGCCAAAACACGCTTTAAATGTGAATCAATGTTATCCCAAAATGGACTTTACTCCCAACGGTCAGATTCACGGTCGAAATAGGATTTAGTCCCAACAGTCAGATTCAAGGTCAAACGCGCCTTAGCCATGAATCAATGTTATGTATTATCCCAAAAAGCGTTTTAGGGGCGAATCAATGTTATCCCAAAATGAACTTTACTCATCGTGGCCAAAACACGCTTTAGCCATGAATAAATGTTACTCTATCTATCTATCTATCTATCTATCTATCTATCTATCTATATATATATATATGGCCTAATGCGTTTTTCCAAGGCTAACTTTGACCATATGTTAGAGTAATAATACATGACATACAAGTTACACAAAGCATACCGTCAAATTCGTCCGCGAAAGAAGCTTCCAATGATATATTTTTCACATTATACATCTCATATAGTACTATTAATCTTATCAATATTCAAAGCCAGTCTCAAAAAATGCATTAGGCCTATATATATGGATGGAGGGAGTATGTGTTATCCCAAAATGTGCTTTAGCCATGGATAAATGTTATCCCCAAATATGTTGGCAAACCTAGTAGAAAACAAAAAAAATTGCGCATACGCACACCCAAGATCATTATGAAGATGCATGACGTGTTGGGATCACGATCGTTACCATCACCGAGTTGCAGCGGAAGAAGAACGTGTCGGTGTAGATCGTACTTGGAGTCTCTCGAACCATCAAGGAACGATCCCGCTAACCGCTCACGACCTCTTTACTTGGTTGCAAGCATGCAACCTTCAGGATCCGGCAGCGCTTCGCAACCATTTTAATAGCATTTTGTCACGCAAGGTAAACCATTATAAACTCCTAGCTAATTAAGCATGGCATGAGCAACTATAATCTCTAATTGTCATTGCAAACATGTTTCATTCATAATAGGCTGAATCAGGAATGATGAACTAATCATATTTACAAAAACAAGATAGGTCGAGTTCATACCAGCTTCTCTCATCTCAATCAGTCCATCATATATCGTCATTATTGCCTTTCACTTGCACGACCGAACGGTGTGGATAATAATAATAGTGCACGTGCATTGGACTAAGCCGGAATCTGCAAGCATTTAATACAAGGGAGAAGACAAGTCAATATGGGCTCATGGTTAAATCAACAATAATGCATATGAGAGCCACTCAACATTTTCATCATGGTCTTCTCCTCTCGACCCCCAAAGAAAAGAAATAAAACTATTTACACGGGAAAGCTCCCAACAAACAAATGAAGAACGAGAAATCTTTTTGGATTTTCTTTTAATTACTACTACTATAGGCATGGAAAGTAGACTAGCTAAAAGCTACAACTAAGTTTTTTGGTTTTTCTTAAGGTTTTTCAAATACACAAGAAAAAAGACTTAGAAAAGAAAATAAACTAGCATGGATAGTACAATGAAAAAGTATGAGCACCGACAACTGGCATGAGTGTGTGAACATGAATGTAATGTCGGTGATAAATACGTACTCCCCCAAGCTTAGGCTTTTGGCCTAAGTTGGTCTATGGCCACAGATCAAAGCTACTCTCTCTAGTGTACAGAGGAGTGTCCTCTGGGTGCCACTGGTTGGCGATCTTCTCCGGATCCCACTGATAAACAGACTGTCGATAGGGGTCAAGTGGTGGCTCAGGCTCAGGCTCTGGAACTTGTGTCAGGCTCCAGTATGCATAAATGGCCTCTGGCAATATGAGGTATGTGCCTAAAAGTATATTAAACAAAGAGGGCGCAGGCAAGGTAATAATCTCATAGTGAGTTTTATCAAATAACAGATTGTACTTAAGCATCTTCTTCTTATTTTTAACAATAAAGTCATGTGCTACCATACTCTTATAATCTAGAAAAACAGGGGGCAGCAACTTTTCCTCTTTCTCATAATGCCTAATAGGCATCTCAAAGTGTGCAGCAAGGCGCGAAGCAAAGATGCCTCCGAAGATGGGGCCCTTTGTACGGTTCAAACTTAATCCTTTAGCAATGATAGCGCCTAAGCTAAAAGTTGTATCACGAAACAAAGCATGGCGCAAAATGACTAGATCAGGAGCACTAAGATTTCCACTGTTCACGCGACCAATTAAGCATCTACTAGCAAATATTGCAAAGTAACGTAGAACAGGAAAATGTATACTAGTAATTCTCGCATTGGAAACTTTTCTCGTTTCCCCTACAGCAATTCTATCAATAAATTCATCCACATCACTACGGTGTGGTTCCTCGATGTTGCCCACAAAGGGTATCTTGCAGACCCGACAAAAATCATGGAGTGACATCTCCTTAACCTCATCATATAAGTGAAACTCCACTGAAGGTGGTGATTTCTTAGCACGGAAATAAAATTTTTGCACGAAAATATTAGTGAGTAGGAGATACTGTTCGCTCTGGTCGTGGAGGAAGTCGGTGAGGCCTGCATTCTTAGCCAAGTAATAAAAGTCATCATAAATTCCGGCGGCTCTTAAGAACTCATCACAAGGCCATTCGCACGGCCGAACCTCCGCAGTGCGAGGAAGATTATATTTGGGCTTTTTAGTCTCTTCATTTTGCTTATCCTTCGAGCTTCGGCTCGAAGAACCTCTCAACAATCTCTTCAACATTTTCTCCCTCTGAAAATTTCTAATATTTTAGTGACTCAAAATAAAAGTGAACCAAACTCAACAAGATTGCTAGCAACTACTCCCACAAGTGCCTAGAGGCTATATCATGCATTAAAACTACTTTAGACCATATAAATTTGACATGCAAGCTCAAGAACAGGGTCACCTTAGCAGCAAAAATTTGCAATAAATAAAGCACTAGAACAAAAACTAATTGGACCATTGGAGGAGTCACATACCGAAGAACAATCCCCCAAAACAGTTTTGTGAATGAAGCTTTGAGCAAGGAGATCGAAAATGGCAGCATGAGCTAGAACACGGGTTTGAGCTATGGGAGGATTTTTTCTAGAGGAAGACGAAGTGAGTGGGTGCTGGAATAAGTGGAGGGGGTCCACGTGGGGCCCACGAGGCAGGGGGGCGCGCCCTGCACCCTCGTGGCCAAATGGGGGGCCCCCTGGTGTGTTCTTAGTGCCAGATATTCTTAAATACTCTACAAAAAATTATATTTTATTTTCAGGACATTTGGAGAACTTTTTTTGGGGTATTTTTTATTACAAGGATAATTCAGAAAATAGACAGAAAATACTATTTTTGCTTTATTTAATCTAAATAACAGAAAGTAAAAGGAGGGTACAGAGAGTTGTGCTTTCTAACTTCATCCATCTCATGCTCATCAAAAGGAATCCACTAACAAGGTTGATCAAGTCTTGTTAACAAACTCTTTCCGAATCGCATGAAATCAGAGAATTCTCGAATAACACTAGGTTACCTCAACGGGGATATGCATGTCCCAACAATAAGAATATCATATTTCTTCTTGACAGTAGGAAGAGGGAATTCAAAACCTCCAATAGTAATCTTTGAAATTTTTCTAATAGAATTGATACTGTGAACTTGAGGTTGTTTCCTCGGAAAGTGTACCGTATGCTCATTACCATTAACATGAAAAGTGACATTGCCTTTG
Organism: Triticum aestivum; assembly: GCF_018294505.1. Taxonomy (NCBI): domain Eukaryota; kingdom Viridiplantae; phylum Streptophyta; class Magnoliopsida; order Poales; family Poaceae; genus Triticum; species Triticum aestivum. Next base: position 382,969,543 of record NC_057811.1, on the reverse strand, counting down.
TTGCAATCAATAACAGCCCCTGCAGTATTCAAAAAGGGTCTACCAAGGATAATCGACATATTATCTTCCTCAGGAATATCAAGAATAACAAAGTCCGTTAAAATAGTAACGTTTGCAACCACAACAGGCACATCCTCACAAATGCCGACAGGTATAGCAGTTGATTTATCGGCCATTTGCAAAGATATTTCAGTAGGTGTCAACTTATTCAAATCAAGTCTACGATATAAAGAGAGAGGCATAACACTAACACCGGCTCCAAGATCACATAAAGTAGTTTTAACATAGTTTCTTTTAATGGAGCATGGTATAGTTGGTACTCCTGGATCTCCTAGTTTCTTTGGTATTCCACCCTTAAAAGTATAATTAGCAAGCATGGTGGAAATTTCAGCTTCCGGTATCTTTCTTTTATTTGTAACAATATCTTTCATGTACTTAGCATAAGGATTCATTTTAAGCATATCAGTCAAACGCATACGCAAAAAGATAGGTCTAATCATTTTAGCAAAGCGCTCAAAATCCTCATCATCCTTTTTCTTGGATGGTTTAGGAGGAAAAGGCATGGGTTTCTGAACCCATGGTTCTCTTTCTTTACCGTGCTTCCTAGCAATGAAGTCTCTCTTATCATAACATTGATTCTTTGATTGTGGGTTATCAAGATCAACAGCAGGTTCAGTTTCTACATCATTGTTATTGCTAGGTTGAGCATCAACATGAACATCATCATTAACATTATCACTAGGTTCATGTTCATCACTAGATTGTGTTTCAGCATCATAAATAGAAATATCATTAGGATTCTCAGGTGGGTCAACAACAGGTTCACTAGAAGCATGCAAAGTCCTATCATTTTTCTTTTTCTTCCTCTTAGAAGGACTAGGTGCATCAACATTAGTTCTCTGAGAACCTTGCTCAACTCTCTTAGGGTGACCCTCAGGATACAAAGGTTCCTGAGTCATTCTACCCCCTCTAGTCACAACTCTAACAACATTATCATTTTTCTTATTATTTAATTCATTGAGCAAATCATCTTGAGCCTTAAGTACTTGTTCTACCTGAGTGGTGACCATAGTATCATGTTTACTAATAAGTTTAAGGTCACCTTTAACTCTAGACATATAATCACTCAAGTGTTCAATCATATAAGCATTACGTTTCAATTGTCTACCAACATAAGATTGAAGTTTTCTTGTTTAACAATAAAATTATCAAACTCATCCAAGCATTGGCTAGCAAACTTAGTAGATGGGATTTCACCCTTATCAAATCTATAGAGATAATATACCTCTACTACCTGTGTCGGGTTAACAAGACCATGCATTTCTTCAATAGGTGGTAAATTCTTAACATCTTCAGCTTTAATACCCTTTTCTTTCATAGATATCTTTGCCTCTTGCATATCTTCAGGACTGAGAAATAGAATACCCCTTTTCTTCGGAGTTGGCTTAGGAGTTGGTTCAGGAAGTGTCCAATCATTATCATTACTCAATATATTATTCAATAGCAATTCAGCTTGCTCAACAGTTCTTTCCCTGAAAACAAAACCAGCACAACTATCCAGGTGGTCTCTGGAAGCATCGGTTAGTCCATTATAAAAGATATCAAGTATTTCATTTTTCTTGAGAGGATGATCAGGCAAAGCATTTAGTAATCGAAGAAGCCTCCCCAAGCTTGTGGGAGACTCTCTTCTTCAATTTGCACAAAATTATATATTTCCCTTAAGGCAGCTTGTTTCTTATGAGCCGAGAAATATTTAGCAGAGAAGTAATAAATCATATCCTGGGGACTACGCACACAACCAGGAGCAAGAGAATTAAACCATGTTTTAGCATCACCCTTTAACGAGAACAGAAATAGCTTAAGGATATAGTAGTAATTTTTTTCCTTATGAGTAAATAGGGTGGCTATATCATTCAATTTAGTAAGATGTGCCACAACAGTTTCAGATTCATAGCTATAAAAGGATCAGATTCAACCAAAGTAATCAACTCAGGATCGACAGAGAAATCATAATCCTTATCAGAAATACAGATAGGTGAAGTAGCAAAAGCAGGGTCATATTTCATTCTAGCATTCAAAGATTTTTCTTTCAGCTTAGCTAATAGTTTCTTAAGATCATATCTATCTTTGCAAGCAAAAAGATCTCTAGCAGTTTCTGAAGGAAATATGCCCTAGAGGCAAATAATAAAGTTATTATTTATTTCCTCATATCATGATAAATGTTTATTATTCATGCTAGAATTGTATTAACCGGAAACATAATACATGCGTGAATACATAGACAAAACATAGTGTCACTAGTATGCCTCTACTTGACTAGCTCGTTAATCAAAGATGGTTAAGTTTCCTAACCATAGACATGAGTTGTCATTTGATTAACAGGATCACATCATTAGGAGAATTATGTGATTGACTTGACCCATTCCGTTAGCTTAGCACTTGATCATTTAGTTTACTGCTATTGCTTTCTTCATGACTTATACATGTTCCTATGACTATGAGATTATGCAACTCCCGATTACCGGAGGAACACTTTGTGTGCTACCAAACATCACAACATAACTGGGTGATTATAAAGGTGCTCTACAGGTGTCTCTGATGGTACTTGTTGAGTTGGCATAGATCGAGATTAGGATTTGTCACTCCTATTGTCGGAGAGGTATCTCTGGGCCCTTTCGGTAATGCACATCACTATAAGCCTTGCAAGCATTGTAACTAATGAGTTAGTTGCAGGATGATGTATTACGTAACGAGTAAAGAGACTTGCCGGTAACGAGATTGAACTAGGTATTGAGATACCGACGATCGAATCTCGAGCAAGTAACATACCGATGACAAAGGGAACAACGTATGTTGTTATGCGGTTTGACCGATAAAGATCTTCGTAGAATATGTAGGAGCCAATATGAGCATCCAGGTTCCGCTATTGGTTATTGACTGGAGACGTGTCTCGGTCATGTCTACATAGTTCTCGAACCCGTAGGGTCCGCACGCTTAACGTTCGGTGACGATTTGTATTATGAGTTTATGTGTTTTGATGTACTGAAGGTAGTTCGGAGTCCCGAATGAGATCGGGGACATGACGAGGAGTCTCGAAATGGTCGAGATGTAAAGATCGATATATTGGATGACTATATTCGGACATCGGAAAGGTTCCGAGTGATTCGGGTATTTTTCGGAGTACCGGAGAGTTACGGAAATTCGCCGGGGAGTATATGGGCCTTATTGGGCTTTAGGGGAAAGAGAGAGGGGAGGCTGCGCGCCCCCCAAGGCTTAGTCCGAATTGGACTAGGGGAGGGGCGGCGCCCCCTCCTTCCTTCTCTTCTCTTTTCCCTTTCCTTCTCTCCTACTCCTACTACATGGAAGGGGGGGGGAATCCTACTCCCGGTGGGAGTAGGACTCCTCCAGGGCGCGCCATAGCTAGGCCGGCCCTCCCCCCTCATCCACTCCTTTATATACGTGGCCAGGGGGCACCCCATAGACACAACAATTGATCATTGATCTTTTAGCCGTGTGCGGTGCCCCCCTCCACCATAATCCACCTCGGTCATATCGTAGCGGTGCTTAGGCGAAGCCCTGCGTCAGTAGCATCATCATCACCGTCATCACGCCGTCGTGCTGACGGAACTCTCCCTCGAAGCTCTGCTGGATCGGAGTTCGTGGGACGTCATCGAGCTGAACGTGTGCTGAACTCGGAGGTGCCGTGCGTTCGGTACTTGGATCGGTCGGATCGTGAAGACGTACGACTACATCAACCGCGTTGTTCTAACGCTTCCGCTTTCGGTCTATGAGGGTACATGGACACACTCTCCCCTCTCGTTGCTATGCATCACCATGATCTTGCGTGTTCGTAAGAATTTTTTTGAAATTACTACGTTCCCCAACAGTTTCTTCATCCATAACATAACCCTCAGTCACATCAGGTAATTCATATCCAGGGGGAGAATCTTCATCACCACTTTCGTCAATATTATCAGTTTCAATAATTTCATTCTCTCTAACCCTAGCAAGTTGTTCATCAAGAAATTCACGTAATGGCACAGTATTATCAAGCATAGAAGTAGTTTCATCATAAGTATCATGCAAAGCAGAAGTGGCATCATCAATAACATGCGACATATCAGAATCAATAGCAGGAGTAGGTGTCGCAAGTTTACTCATAATAGAAGGTGAATCAAGTGCAGAGCTAGATGGAATTTTTTTACCTCCCTCGTAGTTGAGGGATAAATCTTGGTTTTTTCATCTTTCAAGTTCCTCATAGTGATCAACAGATATAAATCCCAAGTGACTCAAAGAATAGAACTATGCTCCTCGGCAACGGCACCAGAAAATAGTCTTGATAACCCACAAGTATAGGGTCTCGCAATAGTTTTCGAGGGTAGAGTATTCAACCCAAATTCATTGATTCGACACAAGGGGAGCTAAAGAATATTCTCAAGTATTAGCAGCTGAGTTGTCAATTCAACCACACCTGAAAGACTTAATATCTGCAGCAAAGTATTTAGTAGCAAAGTAGTATGGAAGTAACGGTAACGGTGGTAAAAGTAACAGTAGCAGTTTTGTAGTAATCGTAACAGTGGCAACGGAAAAGTAACTAAGAAAAGATCAATATGTGAAAAGCTCATAGGCAATGGATCAGTGATGGATAATTATGTCGGATGCGATTCCTCATGCAACAGTTATAACATAGGGTGACACAGAACTAGCTCCAGTTCATCAATGTAATGTAGGCATGTATTCCGAATATAGTCATACATGCTTATGGAAAAGAACTTGCATGGCATCTTTTGTCCTACCCTCCCGTGGCAACGGGGTCCTATTGGAAACTAAGGGATATTAAGGCCTCCTTTTAGTAGAGTACCAGACCAAAGCATTAACACTTAGTGAATACATGAAATCCTCAAACTAGGGTCATCACCGGGAGTGGTCCCGATTATTGTCACTTCGGGGTTGCCGGATCATAACACATAGTAGGTGACTATTGACTTGCAAGATAGGATCAAGAACTCACATATATTCATGAAAACATAATAGGTTCAGATCTGAAATCATGGCACTCGGGCCCTAGTGAGAAGCATTAAGCATAGCAAAGTCATAGCAACATCAATCTCAGAACATAATTTATACTAGGGATCAAAGCCTAACAAAACTAACTCGAATACATGATAAATCTCATCCAACCCATCACCGTCCAACAAGCCTATGATGGAATTACTCATGCACGGCGGTGAGCATCATGAAATTGGTGATGGAGGAAGGTTGATGATGACGACGACGGCGGATTCCCCTCTCCGGAGCCTCGAACGGACTCCAGATCAGCCCTCCCGAGAGAGATTAGGGCTTGGCGGCGGCTCCGTATCGTAAAACGCGATGAATCCTTCTCTTTGATTTTTTTCTCCCCGAACGTGAATATATGGAGTTGGAGTTGAGGTCGGTGGAGTCTCAGGGGGACCACGAGGCAGGGGGCGCACCCTGCACCCTCGTGGATAGGGTGTGGCCCCCCTGATGCTGATTCTTTCGCTAGTATTTTTTATTATTTCCAAAACATGTCTCCATGGATTTTCAGGTCATTCCGAGAACTTTTATTTCTGCACAAAAATAACACCATGGCAATTCTGCTGAAAACAGCGTCAGTCCGGGTTAGTTCCATTCAAATCATGCAAGTTAAAGTCCAAAACAAGGGCAAAAGTGTTTGGAAAAGTAGATACGTTGGAGACGTATCAGCGATCTACATCAACAATCTTGCTACCGTCAACATCAACAATCGTGGATGTCCATATCGATCCCTATGAGCACAGGAATGGTATTCGAGTAAACCTTTGGTTATCATGTGATGTTCCCTTTGCTTTGCGATATTTCTCAAAACCCGGGATGCATCCGTATCCTCTCGAGTCATCACCATGCTCACTATACCAAAATCCTTGTTACCCGTTTTGTTCTTCTTTCTCGTTATTGTGTTCCGGCATCCCCGTGATGTAGTCACCTGTGTCTGGCTAGACAGTGATGGATGCCGTCACACGAGAGGGCCCTAAGAATATCTCTCCATCATCGGAGGAGCAAATTTCACTCTCGAGCTATCGGGCCACTTGTCAAACTTTCTGATGAACCCGTAAGTTGTCATTATAATCACTGTGTTACAGGTGACGTTTGAGCAACCCCAAAGCACAACGTATGGTAATAAGTGACACGTCTCCGTCGTATATATAATTTTTGATTGTTTCATGCCAATATTATACAACTTTCACATATTTTTGGCAAATTTTAATATGATTTATTGCACTAACCTATTGATCCAGTGCCCAGTGCCAGTTCCGGTTTGGTGCATGTTTTTTGTTTCGCGGAAAATCCATATCAAACAAAAGTCCAAACGTGATACGGAGAATTATTTTGGAATATATGTGATTTTTGGGACTTGGAATCAACGCAAACGGGGGCCCACAGTGACCACAACCCACCAGGGCGCGCCAGGCACCCCCTGGCGCCCAGGTGTCTTATGACCTCCTCGGAAGTCGGCTGGGGCCCTTCTTCTGGCGCAAGAAAGATAATTTATGGAAAAAGTTGTGTAAAAATTTCAGCGCAATCAGCGTTATGGATCTATGAGAATTTAAGAAACGGTGAAGGGCCAGATTTGGGGAACGCGAAACAGAAGAGAACACAGAGGGAGATCCAATATCGAAGGGGCTCCTGCCCCTCCGCTGCCATGGAGGCCATGGATCAGAGGGGGAACTCTCCTCCCATCTAAGGGGGAGGCCAAGGAAGAAGAAGAAGAAGGGGGGGCTCTCTCCCCCACTCTCCCGGTGGCGCCGGAGTGCCGCCGGGGCTAGGACCGTGACGGCGATCTACATCAGCAATCTTGCTACCGTCAACACCAACTCTCTCCCCCTCTATGCAGCGGTGTAACACCCCTTCTCTCTGCTATAATCTCTACTTAAACATGGTGATCAACTCCATATATTATTTCCCAATGATCTATGGTTATCTTATGATGTTTGAGTAGATCCGTTTTGTCCTGTGTGTTAATCATGATCTTGGTTGGTATGATCGTATATTTTATTTATGGTGTTGTCCTATGGTGCCCTCCGTCTCGCGCAAACATGAGGGATCCTCGTTGTAGGGTGTTGCAATACATTCATGATTCGCTTATGGTGGGTGATACGTCTCCAACGTATCTATAATTTATGGAGTATTCATGCCATTTTTACAACAATTTTATATGGTTTTGGTATGATTTGGATGGAACTAACCCGGACTGACGCTGTTTTCAGTAGAACTACCATGGTGTTGTTTTTTGTGCAGAAATAAAAGTTCTCGGAATTGGACGAAACTTTTTGACGATTTTTTGGAACAAAAGAGACCCCCGAAGCTTTGTGGGAGGGTTAGAAGAGCCACGAGGAGGGCACAACCCACCAGGGCGCGCCTGGTGGGCCGTCCGTGCGCCAGTGGGTTGTGCGCACCTCGAGGCCCATCTTACCGTGAAACCACGCCCAAAAATCCTATAAATAGACAAACCATCAGAAATAACCCTAGACGAGAAGTTCCGCCGCTACAAGGTCTCTGTATCCACGAAAACCAATCTAGACTCCGTTCCGGCACCCTGCCGGAGGGGGGATCGTCTCCGGTGGCCATCTTCATCATCCTGGCGGCCACCATGATGAGGAGGGAGTAGTTCACCCTCGGGGCTGAGGGTTTGTACCAGTAGCTATGTAATTAATCTCTCTCTCTCTCGTGATCTATATCATGGGTTTTGTTAATATAGTCGAATCATATGATGTTTCTCCCCGTTATACTCTTGTTATGATGAATTGAGTCTTTACCCTTTGAAGTTTTGTATTGTCGGATTGAATATTCAGAGATGAGAACACATGATGTATGTCTTGCAATATGAATACTTGAGGTGACAAATGGGGTATCATATTGATTCACTTGATATGTGTTATGGCATTCAACTCACGGATTCCCACGGTGATATTGGGGTAATCTATGCATAGGAGTTGATGCACGTTTTTATTATCTTTTCCGATAGAAACTTTGGGGTCTCCTTGTAGTTCTTTGTGTGGACTGAGTATTATGAATATGAATTTGCTTTGGTGTTATTCTAGTACGAACTCTTGATTAGATCGATCGGGAAGAATAGCTTGTGTTATTCTAGTACGAACTCTAGGATAGATTGATCGGAAAGAATAGCTCTGAGGTGGTCTCATACCCTACAAACAATTTCTATCTTTTGTTCTACGCTAATAGGAACTCGGGAGTGATTCTTTGCTGCACTTTGAGGGATAATCATATGATCCAACTATGTTAGCACTGTTGAGAAATTGCACTAGTGAAAGTACGGACCCTAGGCCTCCTTTTCAAGCATTGCAATACCGTTTTTGTGCCCGTTTACTAGTTGCTACCTTGTTGTTTTTGTTTATTCAGATTATAAAAATATATTTCTACCATCAATCTTACACTTTTATCACCATCTCTTCGCCGAACTAGTGCACCTATACAATTTGCCATTGTATTGGGTGTGTTGGGGACACAAAAGATTTCTTGTATTTGGTTGCAGGGTCGCTTGAGAGAGACCATCTTCATCCTACACCTCCCACGGATTGATAAACCTTAGGTCATCCACTTGAGGGAAAATTGCTAGTATCCTACAGAACTCTGCGCTTGGAGGCCCAACACGTGTCTACAAGAATAAAGTTGCGTAGTAGACATCAAGCTCTTTTCTAGCGCCGTTGCCGGGGAAGTGAGTTCTTAAAGGTATATCTTTAGATCTTGCAATTGAATCTTTTAGTTTCTTGTTTTTTATCACTAGTTTGGTTTATAAAAAGAAAACTACAAAAAAAATGGAATTTAGGTTGCATCATATTATTGATCATCTTTATAATATCTTTCTTGGAAATGATGGTTCGGAAAATTGTGCTCAATTGTTAGAAGAAGAAGTCAATAAAATGCTTGGCACAAAATATGTGAATGATGAGCATGATTGCAATGTTGTTAGTATGAATTCTTTGAATATCCAAAATGCTAATGATGATTGCACAAGTCATGACAAAAATGTTTCTTATAAGCATGTCACTTTTTGTGGAGTGAATTGGAAGTGCCTTTGCACACCAAAAAGGGAAGATAGATTTTGTAAGAAGCATAAATATTTAGAAACAAAAAGGTTGCAAGGGAGGCTAGATGATTTTGCTGAAAGATGTAATTTTTTCTGCCATCCTTGTGAACTTTGCAATGAACATGGTCATTTAAATCTTCAATGCAGATTCTTTCATGATCAAATAGTGTCCAAAAATTGTGATAACTTGATTACCCTTGAGCATCATAAAGATCTTAGTCTTCTTTTGGGGTATGAAGAAATGAAACGTATAACTAAGGATATTACAAAATTTAATCTCAAGAGATTTCTTGATTTTGATCTAGAGGAAATTTATATGTTTTGTTCGGTAAATTCCATTGAGAATCCTTATATTACCAACTATCTAAAGACAAGAAAACAAATAGAATATGAAGAGAGAACTAATGAAAGGGAAAATATTTCCCAATACCCTCCTAGTGTTTATTATGATGAATCAGATAATGAGGAGGAGCTTCCTATCCAATCAATCTCTTCAACAAGGAGCTCGAAGAAATTAATTGAACCCACACATGATGTGGTGAAGAAGAAGAAAAGAAGAAAGAATAGAGGTAAAAAGGTATCTCTTCCAAATAATGTTGCTCCTATTATTGTTGTGCCCCATGAAAATGAATCAAAAACTATTATGGAAGATGATGAACTTGATGATGATATTGCTTCTATGTCTTATGTCACAATGTCCGAGAGCACTATTGATGATGATTTTGTTATGACCATTGCTTGTTGTGATGATTATGATTGGGAAGATAATGATACTTCTTATAATCTTGGAAATCTTTTTGGCACCAACTTGAGAAATTATGATGATAGCAATTGTTATACCGCTGGTGCTATTCATACTATTAATAATGAGAGTGATTATGCTTATGATATGCCAAGCCACGAGCTTGGGGATGCTATGTTTGATGATAATGACATGTTTGAGAATTTATTTGCTGAAATTAATGTTTGTCCCAAGCTTGGGGAGGCTATGCTTAATGAGGATGATCTTTTTAGCCCCCTTACTTTGAATGATCAAATTTGCTATGATGATTGCATGCCTCCTACTTATGATGATTATTGTGATGATACTTATGTTATAAAAAGTAGTGATAATTATTGTCATGATTTTGATTATCCCTTTGCTGAACTTTACTCTTTTCATGTGGGAACAATTTATAGTATTCGAGCTTCCTATGATACTCCCACTATTATGAATGAGAATAGGATTGCTTATATGGAGAGTAATAAATTTTCTATGCTTGTGGATCATGAAAAGAATGTTTTATGTGATGGATATATTGATGAATATATTCATGATGCTACTGAAAATTATTATGAGAGAGGAACTTATGCTTCATGATGCTCTTACTATGTTTCAATTCTTATCTTTTATGCGAGCATCATTGAAATCATCATGCCTAGCTAGAAGGCATTAAAGAAAAGCGCTTGTTGGGAGACAACCCAACACTTTTACCTACTGTTTTTGTGTATTAACATGATTATGCTACTGTATTGATCATGTTTTATTGCTTTTGTTTCAATAAAGTGCCAAGTAAAGCCTTTGGGATCATGTTGGGTGATAGTTGTTTTGATCTTGCTGAAAAACAGAAACTTTTGCGCTCACAAAAATAAGTCTCATTTTTAACAGAAGTGTGCCTTTGAGTTGATTATTTTTGCAGAAGATTATTATACAAATTTCTCACGTGGTCTAATTTTTCCAGAATTTTTGGAGTAGCAGAAGTATGGTTTGAGTGCAGATTACTACAGACTGTTCTGTTTTTGACAGATTCTGTTTTCAATGCATAATTTGCTTGCTTTCTAGTTTCTATGGCTTATATTGCTCAATATAAATTGTGGAAATGATATGCTACAGTAGACATTGTGTGGAAACAATTATGAATCTTGTCCTTGACAGTACCAAAGTGAAATGGTTTGCTCTTTATCATACTAATCTATCTCACGAAGTTCCGTTAAGTTTTGTGTGATTGAAGTTTTCAAGTTTTGGGTGAGATATCGGTATGAGGAGAATAAGGAGTGACAAGACCCTAAGATTGGGGATGACCAAGGAACCCCAAGTTAATATCCAAGGAAGATCCAAGCAACTAAGCTTGGGGATGCCCCGGAAGGCATCCCCTCTCCCGTCTCCAACATTATCGGTAACCTCACTTGGAGCTATGTTTTCATTCGTCACATGATATGTGTTTTACTTGGAGCGTCAATTTATTAGGATTTGTTTGATGTTATTTAAAATAATGTTTTGCATATTTCTTTTCAATAAAAATGTCAAGTATAGCCTTTGCCATGCTTATTTTACAAGTCTACATGTTGCTGTTTGCAAACAGAAAGTTTACCGCTGTTGCAAAAATTCCCTAAAAAAGTCAGAATGTGATAAAATGTTGAAACTTTTTGCAAAATAAGCTCTAATAAATTTTCTACAGTATGTTATATTTTTATAATATTTGGAGTTTAATAAGTATTGATACTCTTGCATTCTTTACAGACTATACTGTTTTGGCAGATTGCTGTCATGTTTGCATTATTTGCATATGTTTGCTTGTTTAATGATTCTATTTGAGGATAGTAGTATTAAATATGTAGAGGCATTTAGTATGCAATGTTGAATAATAATTTTAGTGATTGCTACAGTAGAGAATGATAAGGTTTTTGCATTGGTTTATACTAACTTATCTCACAAGTTCATGTTGAGTTTTGTGTGGATGAAGTTTTTAAGATTTAGGGAAACCGAGATATAAAAGGAATTAAGGAGACACAAAAGCTCAAGCTTGGGGATGCCCAAGGCACCCCAAGTTAATATTCCAAGAAGTCTCAAGCATCTAAGCTTGGGGATGCCCCGGTAGGCATCCCACCTTTCTTCTTCAACAATTATCGGTTAGTATTGGTTGAGCCTAAGTTTTTGCTTCTTCACATGATGTGTGCTATCCTTGAAATGTTATTTTGTTTTGTTTTGCTTGCTGTTTTAATAAATTACTTAGATCTAAAAGTTTTTAAATAAGAGAGAGTCCTCAAATAGCTACCTATTTACTTAACTACTCGTTTGATCTTCACTTATATCTTTTGGAGTAGTTTGTCATTTACTCTTGTGCTTCACTTATATCCTATGAGTAAATTGTTGAATAAATTGAATATCATGAAGTTGAAATCATATCATGCCTAGTGGTAGCTTCACATTGGGTTTAGAAAGTGAAATCTTTTGAGGCTTGACAATCACAATATTGGTGATACAAGCAATTCACGAATAATTAGTATAAGGAAGAGAACTTTCACATGCAAATACACTATCCCGGAAATCTTTTGTGATTGTGAGCCCCCATCAAAATATTATATCCCAAAATTGTTGACGTTGGACAAGGAATACAACGTAATGATTTATGTTTGCTCATATTCACACAGAAGTCATATTGTCATAGATCCTTCAACATGTGGTGTTTGCCCCCATCTTTGCTAGCCAAAAATTCCGCACCAAGTAGAGATACTACTTGTGCATCCAAAAACCCTTAAACCCAAATCTTATTTTCAGGAACCTACCTATATGCGGTATTTCCGTGCCGTTCTAAGCAAATTTGTATGTGCCATCTCTAATTTTCAAAAATAAATTTCTCTTTTGTGTGCTCGTACCGCTCGCGAGGCAGTGAGGGGTGGCCAATATTTTCCATGCTAGATGTGTTATTCTCACGATGAGTGTTTATTCACTTGTCATTGCACAAGAGTAAGGCAAAGGTTTTAGGGATGCCCAATCCCGAAATTAAAAATGAATTTACTTTATGATGTCAAATAATAAATTCCTTGGAAAGTGTTGGTATGGAGGGCACCCGTAGATACGGCTAGCCATGGAAAGTGAAAGTATGGTGGAAAAAGGAATAAACTTTATTTTCTGTTTGGGAACCGCCTATGATATATCTAGCATGGAAAGTGTTGGGAGCTCTAAGTAATTTCGTTGGTGGGAAAAGTATACCTCTCAAAATGTTTTATCTCTCAATTTTTTCTTTGAGCTCTGGCACCTCTACAAATACCTACTTCCCTCCGCGAAGGGCTTATCTTTTACTTTTATGTATTTACTTTCATGCAAGAGTCAAAGTTATTGTCTCTATTCCTTTTTGTTTTTCTCTTTTGGCAAGCATCATGTGGTGAGGAAAGATCTAGGCACATATGTCCGGTTGAATATGGGTAGCATGAGTTATTATTGTTGACATCACCCTTGAGGTGAATACGCTGGGAGGCAAAACAATAAGCCCCTATCTTTCTATGTGTCCGGTTGAAACGTTTTGCTCATGTGTACCCGATGAGTGTTAGCAATCATAGAATACTATATGATGGTTGAGTATGTGGAGCTCTTACTTAGACTCCGTTGAATAAGTTGAATTGCAATTGCTTGGTGACTGAGAACATAGGTTGTTGGGTTTCAAGAGAGTTCATTGTTTAAACCTTAACATGTGAATTGATTGCCACTACAACATCAGAAATTTTATGAGAAAGAATTGCTGTTATGATGCTAGGAAAAGTGATTGACATTGCCATTGATCAAACTTATGCACTTTGCTAGCATTCACACTTCATAAATTATTTCTTTTATCATTTACCTACTCGAGGACGAGTAGGAATTAAGCTTGGGGATGCTGATACGTCTCCAACGTATCTATAATTTATGGAGTATTCATGCCATTTTTACAACAATTTTATATGGGTTTGGTATGATTTGCATGGAACTAACCCGGACTGACGCTGTTTTCAGCAGAACTACCGTGGTGTTGTTTTTTGTGCAGAAATAAAAGTTCTTGGAATTGGACGAAACTTTTTGACGATTTGTTTTTGGAACAAAAGAGACCCCCGAAGCTTTGTGGGAGGGTCAGAAGAGCCACGAGGAGGGCACAACCCACCAGGGCGCGCCTGGTAGGCCGTCCGTTCGCCGGTGGGTTGTGCTCACCTCGAGGCCCATCTTATCGTGAAACCGACGCCCAAAAATCCTATAAATAGAGAAACCATCAGAAATAACCATAGACGAGAAGTTCCGCCGCTGCAAGGTCTCTGTATCCACGAAAACCAATCTAGACTCCGTTCCGGCACCCTGCCGGAGGGGGGATCGTCTCCGGTGGCCATCTTCATCATCCCGGCGGCCACCACGATTAGGAGGGAGTAGTCCACCCTCGGGGCTGAGGGTTTGTACCAGTAGCTATGTGTTTAATCTCTCTCTCTCTCATGATCTATATCATGGGCTTTGTTAATATAGTCGGATCATATGATGTTTCTCCCCGTTATACTCTTGTTATGATGAACTGAGTCTTTACCCTTTGAAGTTTTGTATTGTCGTATTGACTATTCAGAGATGAGAACAGATGATGTATGTCTTGCAATATGAATACTTGAGGTGACAAATGGGGTATCATATTGATTCACTTGATATGTGTTATGGCATTCAACTCGCAGATTCCCGTGGTGATATTGGGGTAATTTATGCATAGGAGTTGATGCACGTTTTTATTATCTTTTCCGATAGAAACTTTGGGGTCTCCTTGTAGTTCTTTGTGTGGACTGAGTATTATGAATATGAATTTGCTTTGGTGTTATTCTAGTACAAACTCTTGATTAGATCGATCGGGAAGAATATCTTGCATTATTCTAGTACGAACTCTAGGATAGATTGATCGAAAAGAATAGCTTTGAGGTGGTGTCATACCCTACAAACAATTTCTATCTTTTGTTCTCCGCTAATAGGAACTCGGGAGTGATTCTTTGCTGCACTTTGAGGGATAATCATATGATCCAACTATGTTAGCACTGTTGAGAAATTGCACTAGCGAAAGTACGGACCCTAGGCCTCCTTTTCAAGCATTGCAATACCGTTTTTGTGCCCATTTACTACTCGCTACCTTGCTGTTTTTATTTATTCAGATTATAAAAAATATATTTCTACCATCAATATTACACTTTTATCACCATCTCTTCGCCGAACTAGTGCACCTATACAATTTGCCATTGTATTGGGTGTGTTGGGGACACAAGAGATTTCTTGTATTTGGTTGCAGGGTCGCTTGAGAGAGACCATCTTCATCCTACACCTCCCACGGATTGATAAACCTTAGGTCATCCACTTGAGGGAAAATTGCTACTGTCCTACAAAGCTCTGCGCTTGGAGGCCCAACACGTGTCTACAAGAATAAATTTGCATAGTAGACATCAGTGGGTTGCGAGAGTGACAGAAGCTTAAACCCGAGTAGGTGGGTTGTTGCGTATGGGATAAAGAGGACTTGATACTTAATGCTATGGTTGGGTTTCACGACCTTAATGATCTTTAGTAGTTGCGGATGCTTGCTAGAGTTCCAATCATAAGTGCATATGATCCAAGTAGAGAAAGTATGTTAGCTCATGCCTCTCCCTCATATAAAATTGCAAGAATGATTACCGGTACTTGTTATCGATTTCCTTGGGACAAATGACTTTCTTGTTGTCAAAAGCTATCCACTTTTATTACCTTGCATTTTATTCATAGTTTTATTCTCGCAAAGTACTCGTAGTTTTATTCTTGCAAAATAGTTTCATACTTGTTTTAGGTAAAGCAAACGTCAAGTGTGCATAGAGTTGTATTGGTGGTCGATAGAACTTGAGGGAATATTTGTTCTACCTTCAACTCCTCGTTGGGTTCGACACTCTTATTTATCGAAGAAGGCTACAAACGATCCCCTATACTTGTGGGTTATCAAGACCTTTTTCTGGCACCGTTGACGGGGAGCAATAGCGTGGGGTGAATATTCTCGTGTGTGCTTGTTTGCTTTATCCCTAAGTAGTTTTTATTTTCTGTTCTAAGTTGTTCTCTATCTTTAGTTATGGATATGGAACACGAAACACCAAAAAAATAGTGGTACTTGCTACTCATTGAGATGGGGAACCTCCTAAAACCCTCGATGCTCGTTATGTGAAAAATATTATGCACTACTTTGATAATCCTGAGAAAACCCCATTCAACTTGATAATGGGAGTAACGTTGGATCAACGTGAATACTTTAGGGATTATCGCTTGACACAAAAAGGGAAACTGTTATGGGATCAAATTGATATGTTGCATTGGTATGCTTGGAATTTATGCCGGAGATATGATTTTACTTGTTGCTCTAGGATGAATGCTCCACACATTCCCTTTTCATGCAAATTTAATGATAATGAAATGTTAGCTTCTTATGCTAATGGTAGATATGATTACTATGATGTGGAATGAATAGAAGAGTTTTTTTGCTTTTAAGGGTGCTTATGAGATTGAATCTTTGTTTTAAAGTATGAAGCTTTTGATGATGATGTTTATAGACCTGCAAATTTTGCCATCCTTAAATATTGCTATGATAATTACAAATACAATTCCGATATTGATGTATTTATTGAGAAAGTCTCCGCTGTCCAAGAAGAGACTAATATTTTGTAGGAGTCTATGGAAGAAGAAATCGATGAAACTGCGAGCTCATTGGATGAAAAAGATGATGAGGAGAGCGAAGAACAAAAGGAGGAAGAGCAGATTAGCTAACCGTGCCCACCTTCTAATGAGAGTAACTCTTCAATTAATTTCCCTTCGTTCTTACCAAAGGATGAATGCTATGATAATTGCTATGATCCCGTTGATTCTTTTGAAATATCACTTTTTGATGAACTTGATGCTTGTGGCCATGATGCCAATTTGAATTATGCTTATGGAGATGAACTTTCTATAGTTCCTCATGTTAAGAATGAAATTGTTGCTATTGCACCCACACATGATAGTCCTATTATCCTTTTGAATTCTCCAAACTACACTATATCGGAGAAGTTTGCACTTATTAAGGATTATATTGATGGGTTGCCTTTTACCGTTGCACATGATAATTTTGATGAATGTAATATGCATGTGCTTGCTGCTCCTAATTGCAATTATTATGAGAGAGGAACTACATCTCCACCTCTTTATGTTTCCAACATGATAAAATTGCAAGAAACTGCTTATACTATGTATTGGCCTTTACTTGATGTGCATGAATTGTTCTTGTATGACGTGCCGATGCACAGGAAAAGAGTTAGACTTCGTCATTTCATGATATATGTTGCTTTGTGCTCACTCCTAAATGCTAAATCATTGTTAATTAAAATTGGCTTTGATATACCTTGGGATCCGGGTGGATCCATTACTTGAGCACTTTATGCCTAGCTTAATGGCTTTACAGAAAGCGCTGCCAAGGAGACAACCCGAAAGTTTTAGAGAGGCATTTTATTCTGTTGAGTGCTTTTATAAATTTTATAAACAAAAAAATATAGAGGGGAACTTAAAACTTCACAAAAAGAAAAGTGAAAGTGAGAAAGACGAACACCGTTGAAGTGGGGGACGTCCTTGAACTTTGTTCATGCCCATGGAAACTTTGTGAATCTCAATTACAGAAACTTTTCAACAAAAATAATTATCCCTTTGTACAAATCCTTTGTATTGTAAAATTATTGTGCCAAGATTTTCTTTAGGATGAGTAGATTGCTTGTTGGTATGTGCGGTGCAGGAACAAAAATTTTGGCTGTAGCGCGTGAATTTTATTTTTTTGCTGGAACGTCAAAAGCTTCTGAAACTTTTTTCACAGTATTGCTATGCAAATTGTTTATTTTGTCATAATTTTTAAGAATTTTTGGAGTACCAGAAGTATGGTAGATGTTCAGATTGCTACAGACTGTCCTGTTTAAGACATATTCTGTTTTTGATGCATTGTTTTTCTTGTTTTGATGAACTATCGATTCTATTGGTGGTATAAGCCATGGTAAAGTTATATTACAATAGCTACAATGCAAAAACAAAATATGAATTGGCTTGCAACAATACTTAGAGTAGTGATTTGCTTTATTATACTAAAGGATCTCATGAGGTTTCTGTTGAGTTTTGTGTGGATGAAGTGATCAAAGATCGAGGAGGTCTCGATATGAAGAGAAGGAGGAGAGGCAAGAGCTCAAGCTTGGGGATGCCCAAGGCACCCCAAGTAAATATCCAAGGAGACTCAAGCATCTAAGCTTGCGGATGCCCCGGAAGGCATCCCATCTTTCTTCAACAACTATCGGTATGTTTTCATCTTTGTTTCGTTCACGTGATATGCGTAAATATTGGAGCGTCTTTTGCATTTAGTTTTCACTTTTCTTTCATGCACCATGATGGTATGAGATAGTTCATGGTTGATTTATAGAATGCTCATTGCACTTCACTTATATCTTTTGAGGATGGCTTTATAGAATGCTTCATGTGCTTCACTTATATCATTTGAAGTTTGGATTGCCTGTTTCTCTTCACATAGAAAACCGTTATTTGAAGAATGATCTTTTGCTTCATTTATATTTATTAGAGCGTGGTATTTTTTAGAAAGAATTAAACTCTCGTGCTTCACTTATATCTATTTAGAGAGTCAATAGGAATTGGTCATTTGCATGGTTAGTCACAAAATCCTACATAAAACTTATGGATCACTGAATATGATATGTTTGATTCTTTGAAATAGTTTTGCGATATAGAGATGGTAATATGTGCGAGGTACTAGTAAACGGTTGTGGTTAGTAATAATATTGTTGTTAAGGTTTGTGATTCCCGAAGCATGCACGTATAGTCTCTCGTTATGCTATGATGTTGGAGCATGATTTATTATTGATTGTCTTCCTTATGAGTGGCGGTCGGGGACGAGCGATGGTCTATTCCTACCAATCTATCCCCCTAGGGGCATGCGTAGTAATACTTTGCTTCAAGGGCTAATAAACTTTTGCAATAATTATATGAGTTCTTTATGACTAATGTGAGTCCATGGATTATACGCGCTCTTACCTTTCCGCAATTTGCTAGCCTCTACGGTACCGTGCATTGTCCTTTCTCACCTCAAGAGTTGGTGCAAACTTTGCCGGTGCATCCAAACCCCATGATATGATACACTCTATCACACATAAGCCTTATTATATCTTCCTCAAAACGACCACCATACCTACCTATTATGGCATTTCCATAGCCATTCCGAGATATATTGCCATGCAACTTCCACCGCTTCCGTTTTGTTGACATGAGCATTCATTGTCATATTGCTTTGCATGATCATAAGATAGCTAGCATGATATTTCCATGGCTTGTCCGTTTTTTTGATATCGTTGTTATGCTAGATCATTGCACAATCCTGGTACACTACCAGAGGCATTCATACAGAGTCATATCTTGTTATAGGTATCGAGTTGTAATTTTTATTTCTTTTGAGTTATATGTAAATAGAAGTGTGATGATCATCATTATTCATTATTAGAGCATGTCCCAGTGAGGAAAGGATGATGGAGACTATGATTCCCCCTCAAGTCGGGATGAGATTCCGGACAATGAGATAAAAAAAAGAAAAAGAAAAAAAAGAAAAAGAAAAAAAAGAGAGAAGGGGCATTATTACTATCCTTTACCACACTTGTGCTTCAAAGTAGCACCATGTTTTTCATATAGAGAGTCTCCTATTTAGTCACATTCATATACTAGTGGGAATTTTTCATTATAGAACTTGGCTTGTATATTCCGATGATGGGCTTCCTCAAATGCTCGAGGTCTTCATGAGCAAGCAAGTTGGATGCACACCCACTTAGTTTTCATGTTGAGCTTTCATACACTTATATCTCTTAGTGCATCCGTTGCATGGCAATCCCTACTCCTCGCATTGATATTAATTGATGGGCATCTCATAGCCCGTTGGTTAGCCGCGTCGATGTGAGACTTTCTTACTTTTTTGTCTTATCTATATTTACCCCTATCATCATACTCTATTCCACCTATAGTGCTATATCCATGGCTTGCGCTCATGTATTGCGTGAGGGTTGAAAAAGCTGAAGCACGTTAAAAAGTATGAACCAATTGCTCGGCTTGTCATCGGCGTTGTGCATGATAAATACTTTGTGTTAAGAAGACAGAGCATGACAAGACTATATGATTTTGTAGGGATAACATTCTTTAGCATTTGATATTTTGAAAGACATGATTGTTTGTTGGGATGCCCGAGTATTAATGTCTTTATGTCAAATTATAGACTATTGCTTTGAATCACTCATGTCTTAATATCCATGTCATGATTAGATATATGATCAAGATTATGCTAGGTAGCATTCCACATCAAAATTTATCTTTTTTATCATTTACCTGCTCGAGGACGAGCATGAATTAATCTTGGGGATGGTGATACCTCTCCGTCGTCTCTATAATTTTTGATTGTTTCATGCCAATATTATACAAATTTCACATATTTTTGGCAACTTTTTATGTGATTTATTGCACTAACCTATTGATCCAGTGCCCAGTGCCAGTTCCTGTTTTTTGCATGTTTTTTGTTTTGCAAAAAAATCCATATCAAACAAAAGTCCAAACGCGATAAAAATTTACGGAGAATTATTTTGGAATATATGTGATTTTTGGGACTTGGAATCAACACAAACGGGGGCCCACAGTGACCACAACCCACCAGGGCGCGCCGGGTACCCCCTGGCGCGCCCAGGTGTCTTATGCCCTCCTTGGAAGTCGGTTGGGGCCCTTCATCTGGCGCAAGAAAGATATTTATGGAAAAAATCATGTAAAAATTTCTGCGCAATCAGAATTACGAATCTCTGGGAATTTAAGAAACGGTGAAGGACCAGATCTGGGGAACGCAAAACAGAAGAGAACAAAGAGGGAGATCCAATCTCGGAGGGGCTCCTGCCCCTCCGCCGCCATGAACCATAGGGGAACTCTCCTCCCATCTAGGGGAGGCCAAGGAAGAAGAAGAAGAAGGAGGGGGGCTCTCTTCCCCTCTCTCTCGGTGGCGTGGGAGTGCCGTCAGGGCTAAGATCGTGACAACGATCTAGATCAACAATATTGCTACCGTCAACACCAACTCTCTCCCCTCTATGCAGCGGTGTAACACCCCTTCTCTCTGCTGTATTCTCTACTTAAACATGGTGCTCAACTCCATATATTATTTCCCAATGATCTATGGTTATCTTATGATGTTTGAGTAGATCCGTTTTGTCCTGTGGATTAATTGTGATCTTGGTTGGTATGATTATATATTTTATTTATGGTGCTGTCCTATGATGCCCTTCGTCTTGTGCAAATATGAGGGATCCCCGCTGTAGGGTGTTGCAATACGTTCATGATTCACTTATGGTGGGTTGCGAGAGTGACATAAGCTTAAACCCGAGTAGGTGGGTTGTTGCGTATGGGATAAAGAGGACTTGATACTTAATGCTATGGTTGGGTTTCACGACCTTAATGATCTTTAGTAGTTGGGGATGGTTGCTAGAGTTCCAATCATAAGTGCATATGATCCAAGTAGAGAAAGTATGTTAGCTCATGCCTCTCCCTCATATAAAATTGCAAGAATGATTACCGGTACTTGTTATCGATTGCCTAGGGAAAAATGACTTTCTTGTTGACAAAAGCTATACACTTTTATTACCATGAAATTTGTTCGTAGTTTTGTTCTCACAAAGTATTCGTAGTTTTATTCTTGCAAAATAGTTTCATACTTGTTTTAGGTAAAGCAAACGTCAAGTGTGCATAGAGTTGTATCGGTGGTCGATATAACTTGAGGGAATATTTGTTCTACCTTTAGCTCCTCATTGGGTTCGACACTCTTATTTAGTGAAGAAGGCTACAAACAATCCCCTATACTTGTGGGTTATCAATAAGTGAGCGCGATACTCTCATGGTCTAAGTGATGCGGAGCATCCTACGGACATCACCATGTCAAGAGTCCGTTCGGAAAATGACACGTGCGACATCTACTTCACATATATAAAGGTTAATCATCTCCTTTACACGTGTTCACTTGAGCCCTTCGAGGATGGTATACTACTTGACATCCCTCTCGTGTACATGCATAGGTATTACCGGAGCTTCATTGACGACGAGGAGGAGTTCAAGTGCAAGAGAACATCTACACCATCGAAGAAGGGAGACGGAGGAGGAAGAGGGACCCCAAGACGCGAAAAACCGGAGGCCTCGGACCATCCCAGGTGCCCGGCCTCCTATGCCCCGGGTGCCCGGACCATGACGCCAAAGGGCGCGACCCCTTTGTCCACCCTCAGTGCCCGCACCCCAACCACCGGGTACCCTCACCCCGGGTGCCCGCACCCCGACCACTGGGTGCCCGGCCCCCTCCCAGGCACCACCCCGGCCGGGTGCCCGGCCCTCAACCCCGGGTGCCCGGTCTTCTACTTCGCGACGACCTCGGGTGCCCGATCTCTTTACCCCGTGTGCCCGGACTCCACCGAATATGCCTGCGTGCATTTAGGGCTAAATGACCCTTGTACCCCCGTTTTCCTCTTATTTCATCCCTAGCCTATATAAACTCTCCCCCTAGCTCATTAGAGGGGATATCAAAGTATTTGATAGACAAAGAGAGAGATTTGCTCATCTTCCTCATCATGGAGATCATGACCTCCTAAGGGAGAAGATCCTCTTGTGGATATCAAGACCCCATCTAGGGAAGGATCCCCATCGTAGGATCATCAAGCCCTCTCTCCTCATAGGATTGGGATGAACTAGTTACCTCTTGTATCTTCTTGTGTTGGATTTGGACCCTTGTATCTCTCTTTGTGTGATTGGATGAAGTCAATTTGAGTGTTCCTCTTGTTTTCCCCTTTTGTGTTCTTCTTGTTCTTGGGGATTTCCCCTCCAATTCGTGAAAGGTCTCCATCTAGGGTTCCACCCTACAACATGTTGGTATCATGAGCCACGGTTTGTCATGAAATTGGAGCCCCCTTCTTGTTCTCTAGCCTAATTTTGTTGTGTTCTTCCCCAATTTTGAAAATTTCCCACCAAAAATAGCCCCAATTTTTTTTGTGATTTGTTGGTTTGATGATGTTTTGTTGGATTTGATCCATGGATTTGCTTGGCTTCAAGTGGATCTAGCCTTCCCCCATCCATCTCCACCTTTCCCACCACGAAATCCACCAATTTCTTCCATTTTCCCACAAATTTCCGCCCAAATCTGTGAACCCCGGGCACCCGGACCTCAAACCCCGGGCACCCGGACCCCTCGGGCAAGTTCCGCCCAACCCCGCTGACCACCCCGGGTGCCCGCACCCCTTACCCCCGGGACACTTTTTCCGCCCAACCCCGCTGACCACCCTGGGTGCCCGCACCTCCGACCCCTGGGCACCCGCACCATCCAGAATCAACCCACCAACAAAAACCGTTTCGGCCATAACTTTCACTCCCGAGTCCGATTTTGACGTTCTTTAGCTCGTTGAGTAGCTATTGACATCCCACATACATCTAGATAGGTTCCAACATCATTTGACTCCATCAAAAATTTGGCATTTTGGCACCTTGGCCTAGGCCATCCACCATATCATCCGCAAAACCATCATAGCGTTCCGCAACCTAACCCATTTTACTCCATTTAGCATTTGTGGTTTCTTGAGTTGTGACTTGAGTCTCCTAAGGTGTTTCGGCTACTTAGGGACGGTTGCTTTGTCATCAACCATCACCACCACTTTCGCATTGCTAACTCAGGAACCACCAACGCATTCCGCTACCACCATTTGACATTTTCCTTTAAGATTTTGAGTTTGCGGTTTTTTCGTTTCCTAGGGTGTTTTGGCTAACTAGGAACGGTTCGACATCGAAAACACCGCCACTCAACTTCGACAAGGATTCGACATCGACCACCTTCACCATTTTGACACCCTAACTGCAAGCAAGAACGATAACCTCTATATCATCTTGGTATCGTGGTATCCCATCATTGTATATTCCCCTTGCCATTACATTTTTAACCCCTTAGCCCATTTTGCGTCACTTGCCTATCGAGACTAGCCATTGAGTATTGCCGGCAACGTTACTTGTGCACATTAGTGATCATCGATCTACACCTTCCATTGCATACATACCATATCATATTGGTATTATCTTGGTATCATAGTACCATCCCTTGTGTCACAAGATTGTTCCCGCATATACACAATTGCTATCTTGGTTTGTGCATTTCGCATAAGTGGCCATATAAAAAAGCTTTTAAGCAAAAAGAGAAAAACAAAGATCTTGTAAGCAATAGCCATAGCATCGCCACATTGCATATCATACTACCATATCGATCATCTTGGATCATCGTGTGCGAAACACTAGAACATCATCCATATATAGCATACTTGGGATAGAAAGTTGATACATTTTGCATCTTATAGGTTGTGCACAAGTGTCGTATCCGCCTAATGAGCAATCGTGCTAGCGTCTCTCTAGAGTTGTGCAACACGAGCGTTTTCCGTGGATTCCACATTTTGTGCTCATTCCTTGGTTGCACGACCCCATTTATCTATCCGTGTGTGTGTTTCCGTGTGCCACCCATTGCTATTGGTCTACTTGTTTCACTTGCAAATTTGTGAATATTTTCCAACATTAGTGACTCTTGCTAACATTTTGCATCAAATTTTTGTGCCACTATCCTCACCAAGCTCCACCATAAGCCTTACTTGTGTAGGTGTGAGAATTGACAAGATCCGGTACCAATTGTGCTATTTCCTTGTTACATTATTGAGTGATCATTGATCCATCTTCAACATTGGAAAGGTACATTTGGTCTAGTTCTTTCCTTTCTTCCACTCACATTTGCTCGAGTCTTGTGATGGATAGGAGAAGCATTTCATCTCTGGTCTTCCATGACAACGACGGCGTGAACACCTACATCACCAAAACCCCACTCTTCGGACTACAACGAGCAATGCACAACATTGAGCGACTCACCGTCGACATTCACCAAAGCAAAGCAAGGAAAAGGGACTACATCGACACCAAGTTGGACGAACAAATGAATCAAGTATGAGACATGGTGGCCAAATACAAGTCTTCTTCCCCTTTGTCATCTTCACGACGGAGACGCTCAAGTCGCACACCTTCGGAGTGGCCACAAGATGCAAGTACCACGTGGCACCGTCAAGAAAACCTTCATGAGCACAAAAGAAGACCGAGAGACAAGCACCACCACGAGCAAGCTACGGCTACCACCACCGCTTTGGCATCTTCGCCAAGTGTTATGAAGGCATCTTCACCTTTGGATGTACGACATCTTCACCTACTTCCCACGAGTACGCCTACATCGATCTCATCAAGTCCAAGGCGACCACGTACAAGCGAGGGCGGCACTTCCATCTTCGGAAGCCCCTCAAGGAAGACAACCGAACATGGGAAACTCACTTCGGTCATGGAGACGAGCTACGAGGTGCCACATCATATGGGCCTCATACAAGATGGCGACAAGATGGTCGAGAAAGGGCCACCCCCTTCGACCATGGCGACGAGCGCATACTCCTTCAACAACATGAAGATGGCGCCCTGGGACTCTTACTCAGAGTAAAGCTACGACACTGCACATGAGACATTATCTTTGGTCTCGGAGGAGCATGATAATTTGCCACTTCCTATGACATTCATCTTTGGAGGCGTTATGGATGAGGAAATTGAGCATGGGACTATCCCTTCAACCAAGGTGGCGAAAGGAGTTGAGCATGGAGACATTTGCACCTACATCTCTCCGACACCCACATATGACGAGATGCCCCAATTCCCATGTGAGGAGAGCCACCCCACCATGAGTGATACGAGTGACTCCACCATATGTGACATTGAGAGCATTTCCTATGAGAGGACGAGTGTGACCACCACGAGCCCCACACACGAGATTATGCTACACATCCTATGTGAGGTTGAGAGCTATTTGAGTGACTCCACCAACCATATGAGTGAGAGCATCTTGCCGGGAGTGAGTGAGCTACAACACTTAGTGAGTGAGGTAGTTGAGACGTCACGTGAGGCCACTATGATTTCTAACGACTTAACCTCTACTCCGAGTATGTTTTCTTCTTTGGTGCTAGGTCTCCTACATGACGACATGCCTATCCTCGTCGAGTCCATACCTCCAATGGAGATGATGATGGCCATGGTGGACGATAATGCACCCCCACATGGCTCCATCACAATGAAGATGACCAGAACTTGGTCTTCGACACCTCACCTACAGCACATGAGCGATGCTCCAAAGGTAACATAGGTGATGATGCTTCTCTTATTCCACTAGTGGACTATCTTACCAATGATTGCTTGCATGATGTTGACACACCTATTACCATGCTTCATGCTAGTGCGACCTCCTCATGTCATGACTTACCAATTTATGATGAATATGATGATGAGCATGTGGAGTTGCCTAGTTGTGATGTTATGCTCCATAGGATATCATGTGAAAATTCTTTTGGTCACATCATGTTCGACAACCCTTTAAACTTGTCATATGCTATGAGTGAGATCTCACATATTGCATCATTTCAATCTCAACATAGTAACTAAGCATGCCCCATTCAAATAAATCCCATTTGCACTTATGGCATAGATGACGAGATCATGGTTAATGGTATATGTTTCTCTTGTGATGATATTGCTATACTAGCTACCTTTGCAAAATTTGTGCAATTCATCTCATATGCCATGCCATGAAAATTATTGCGTATCGCTTGATTCCATTCCTTGTGTGCATCATATGCATACCATTCATAACAATGCTCTAGATATTACTAGTGATGCATTACACAATTTGAGTCTCCATTATGCTATACATAATAACAAATCTTTCATGATGGATGACATGTTTCTATATCACGCATCTCATTTATTTGAGCATTGGATATTTTGTGCTAACCAACACATGCCCGTATGCATCATAATGGATGATGTGTACATATACCACGCACACACAATTTTCCCTTTGCCTTTGTTTTGTGTAGGTACTTATGAACACTCGTCAATCTCACAATCCCATGAGTTGACGAAACGAGCTCTTGAGAGCAACGATGTTTTGGGATCCCATGGATTACACTCCCCACCGTTCCACTCGCGCAAGGACTTCGCACATCTTTTCTACATGGCTCTCACATGGTTATGGATCCTTGTCTATTACGTATCATTTGCTCATATTGCCATGTTCGCTTTGCATGATATAACTCTTTCCATGATTTTGCCATGCAATTGTGACCCTTGCTTGCACTTACATATGATTCACCATTCTACTACTACTATGTGTATTGCTTGCTCAATGGAGATCCTTGTTGCTGTTTCCATGTTCTATGTGTGCCCCATGATATTGCACATACTTTGCTCATATCTTGTTTTCATGCTTGCGATATGTCATGTGCATTGCATATGCCAACTATTTGCACACATGACATTATTGCCGTGATTACGTCTAGTATGTTGCATCTTCGCATTACTAGCTTGGATACCCTTGATTGTGCTCAGTTTGTGTGTTTACATGCTGTCGGTTCTATATATGGCGTATCTCGTAGTAGGGGTCCTAAGCTAGGCGTCTTGGAGCGATGGTAACATGGACACAGGGTTTTACCCAGGTTCGGGCTCTCTCAAAGAGATAATACCCTACATCCTGCTTTTGATTGTATTGATATGGGTGTAGTACAGAGTACATGTATCTACCACGAGATTGTTCTAATGAATATTAGATTGTCCATTGACTAGCCTGGCCTCGGTTTATATATGCACCGTAGGCCTAGGGTTTAGAGGAGTCCTCATCCTGGGCACCAAGTCTTTGTGGAATCTCCTTGTATGCAGCATGGGCTGCCCGAAGTGGCCCAATAGTGAACCGCCATGGGCTCCTCGGCCCGACCCACAGGCCGGGAGATGACGTGGTGAGTACCCCCTAGTCCCAGAAACCGTCAGTAGCCCCCCTGAACCGGTCTTCAAGTTGGGGACGCTCCTCGATTCTTCCAAAATGTTCTTCATCTTCGATCGTCAGTCTTGAAAACTGGTTCAAATCTTCTCATCTTCGATCTTGAGGATCGCCAAAGTGAATCCGAAGAGTTTACACATTGGGTATCCGAGGAGCCCCTTTAAGTTCTCGGCCTTTATCAATGCCTTGTTTATTTTTTATCTCACACCTCGGGTTTGAAGTTTTTCCCGTGCGGCGGTGTCCTCTTGCATCCGGGACCCAACGCCAGATTGCATTCGAGGTATTTTTTGCAGCCGAGCACCAACGCCGGACTGTATCCGAGCTCCAACGCCAGACTACATCCAAGATCCAACGCCGGACTATATCCAAGCTCCAACGCCGGACTGTATCCAAGCTTCAACACCAGACTATATCCGAGGTGTCATAGATCACCTTGGCTTGAAAAAGTTTGAAGGAGGTTATCCGAGCTTAACGCTGAAAAGTTCTCTATGGAGCCAGCCGCTCGTAGCCGAGCTTTATGCTAGACTACTTCCGAGGTGATGCGCCACCTCGGGCTCGGGCTGATTGTTTGCGAATTTTATTTTCGATTGATGCAATTTATTTACTGACGAGATATATAGCCAGTAGCCCTCAGGGTGTGTGTCGGCCTAAAATCCGAGA
The DNA here is from genome assembly GCF_018294505.1 of Triticum aestivum. NCBI lineage: Eukaryota > Viridiplantae > Streptophyta > Magnoliopsida > Poales > Poaceae > Triticum > Triticum aestivum. The sequence continues at coordinate 382,941,058 of NC_057811.1, read as the reverse complement.
TGCATATTAGAGGAGATAATGATCAGCAGACGGGCCATTGAGAGAGGGTTTTGAGAAGTCATCGTAATATATTAGCTTGATGCCGGATAAGTCCCAGTTGGTACCTATTGTTGTCCAAAGACGCGTTTGCCCATAGTTCGATCGAGCCGAACACTGAGCACTTTGAATTTTCTGCATTGAATAGGCAATGTAGTAGCCCCCGAGACACTGGTCGGGTGGCAACACCAGATCAGGGGATCGATGTGCCCCTTTAATATTAGTAAATGATAAGCCCGAAGGCCAGTAGCCCTCGAGCCTTAATGCGGGCACGGGTGGCCAAATTAAGGATCGATATCCGGAGTAAAATCACAAATTATGTGTAATGATTCTATGTATCCAAGTACTCTACATAATTAATGCTCGGATCTGCATTGTACAAAACTTTGTTGACCGACCGTCGACTTCAACCTCTTCGGCCAGTGGCTGAGGAGTGTTATCCTACTTTATAAAGCCGTTATAAAGGAAAATATTTATGGAAAACAAGACAATCCGGCCATATGGTTTTATAAACAAAGGTATGCAGAGAGATATGAAACATCTTCCAAAGAAAATAATCCTGCTATCGGTTCCTTTCTTTGGGTTGTCATGCTGATCATGATCATGAAACCTCACCTCCGATCAACGTGGGAGGAAAATATTGAGGATTTAGTTCGGGGAAAGTTGCCGAACTCTATGGTATTAATGAACCGAAATTTTCACTTCCATCGTTGCCGACCAATTATATCCTTTAAGATCGCTAGCTTTCGGCTTCACCCAGTTTGAGGTACTAACTCGGATGACCCGGTAGTAACAATCACATCCCTTTACCGCCTAGCCGAACAAGTGGGAATGTAGGGGTAAGCACAGGAGCCAGGCAACCCAGCTTGGCAAAAATCTTAAGTCAAATTGATGAATATTTATGGCTTTATAACGATGATTGCAGAAGGCAGCCCTCGTATATTAAATACAAACGCCGATGATATGTTTATTTTGACTCCGTTTATCAGTTGAAAGTGGCCCATCGTCGGCTTCCACCGCCTTGTAGATGCTACGCAGGGTGTTTCCTCAATAACAAAACAACCCTTAGCCGACGTCTTGGTGCCCGAAGGCGGTTGTGTTAGCAGAAACGAGGCAATCAGATATGCGGGCTTTATAACTTCCACTTAGTCATAGGAGCTTAGAGCATCTCCAGCCATTGGCCCCCCAGGCGGCGATTTTACGCGCCCCCTGGGGGCGAGCCGGCGCTAAAATCGGCGCGGGGGCGAGCGGGTTCCCAGCCGCTCGCCCAAGGTCGCCCCAGACGCGTTTTTTATTTTAAAAAATCGGAATTCGGCAAAGTTCGGCAAACTTGACATTCATATTCAACATGTTCGGTGTTTACATAAATTATTTTTAAAAAAGGCATCTACGGGGCGAAGAAGTCAATGAGCGCGGCGAAGTCGCCGACGTCGCCGCCGTCCTCGTCGTCGTCGTCGGCCTTCTCCTTCTTAATGGCGCGGCCGCCCCTGCTGGACCCCTGCCCGGCGTCTCCATGGCAGACCGGCGGTGGCGGCGCGTCGTCGTCGTTGTCGCTCTTGTCGAGGACGACGATGCCTCCCTCGTCCTGGCCACAGCGACGAGCTTCGAACCGCGCGAAGGCGGCGCACTGGCGCTCCATCTCCGTCTGCGCCCAGTCGTCGCGCGCCCATTTGAGGGCCGCTTCGTCGTCGAGCGCCTCCTCCTTGATGCCGCCGGCGAGCCCGGGCTCCATCTTCACGACGGGGAGCCCCGGCTCCGTCTTTGGCTTGACGAAACGCGGAGGAGCCGAGGAGGAGGCACGCCGACCGCCCTCGTTGATGACAATGCCGGCGCTGCGGGTGCGCCGGCCGAGCGGCGTCTCCGCGGCGGGCTCGGCCTTGACGCCGAAGAGCGTCGGTGAGCTGGAAGAGTGGGAGGAGGAGCGGGAGGAGGAGGAAGAGTGGGAGGAGGAGGAGCCGACGAACCTCCTGGGCACCCACGGCCCGGTGCTCCGGCGCGGGGCCAACATGGCCACCGCGGCAGGGTATGCCAGCGGCGGGTTGTTGCCGCCCTCGAGGTGTGCCATCACCTCGTGCAGGGTGCGGCCGGGGACGCCCCACCAGACGCGGCGGCCGTCGCTGTTCTTTATGCCGCCGACCACCGGCGCCCCGTTCGTGGACGCCAGCCGCTGCGCCTGCCGCCGCTGGATATAGTCCGCCCAGGCCGCGTGGTTGTCGGCGTACTACTGGGGGAGGGCGCGCTACTCCTCCATCAGGGATGACTGCACGCAGTCGACCTCGGCGGCGAAGAGTCCGGGGCACGCGTTGACGTCGGGCACTGGGGGGATGGGGACGCCGCCGTTGCTGAGATTCCACCCCGTCGGCCCAGCGCGCATGTCCGGCGGCGCCGGGATGTTGGCCTCGAAGAGAAGCCACGCCTCGCACTCCTGGAGCATGCGGTGGCTGAAGCCGTTGGCCGCTGCGGCGTCGCCGGGGAAGCATTCAGCCATGGAGAGAAGAAGGGGAAGGGGAGGGAAGGGGAGAGCGGCAGAGCTTGGCGGCGGACGGGAGGGAGGGACGGCGGGTGGTTTGGGCTCGGCGGACTCGGGCTGGTGTGGCCAGTGGCGAGGGGAAGCCTCTATTTTTATATAGCCCCAGGCCGTGTGAACGCGTGGCTGAAGGGGAGGAGTCGCCGCGCCAGCCAGCCCGTGACGCGCCGCCCGTGAGGAATCAATGGCAAGGCTGACCGGCGGCAGCCTTGCCATTGATTCCTTGCGGGAAACCGAGGCGTTCTGGGGAAGACGAGGCGCGTGCCGCTGACTCGGCGGGCCCGCCGCGCTTTCGTGCCAAAACCCCTCACCCCGGCGCCCCCCCCCCAGCGCGCCGGGTTCGGCCTGGGGCCGCCGGCGCCGATTTTCGCCCAAGCCGGTGAAAAACGGGTTCCTGGGGGCGCGACTGGGCCGATTTTTGGGCGCCGACGCGGCAAAAACGCCTCGGGAGGGCCTGTTGGGGGCGCGGCTAGAGATGCTCTTAGAGATGGGAGCCCAGTTACTAGCCCCCGGTTAGTGTTCGGCGACAGCCAAGGTCAAGCCATAAACACTTCGACCAATGTTATGAACGGCATGTCATTTAACACGGGGTGACCTCCATCGATCTTATAATTTAACACCGTCATCGGATCGCTGACCGGTTTACGCTTATTATGGCAGTCAGTTTTCAGCTTTCTGCACTGAGGCGCTTAACCATGCGAGCTGGAAGCACAATCGTAGTGGTTCTCCCTTTGCACACCTAGCCAAACAAAGCGGAACATAGGAGGCAAGCACAGGAGCCGGCCAACCCAACTATTGACTGAAGACACAATTCGAAACCGATGCATATATAGCAATAACCGGGAATGTTTTTGCCGAATATCTAAAGGTGTCCGGCGTTGCAGTGCGAGACTTATGCTGGAAACACATAAATAAGTTAAAAGTGCCATAGGCTTGGAAAACCAAAAAAAACTTCGTAAAAACTTTACGCCCGAACTAAATCAAGTTTTTGGTTTTAATCCGAAAGTTGGTCTTAAAGTTTTTTGTGCTTCTGTCGTGCTTTATCGTGACACATCTGATCTCTAAACTGCAAGTAGGTCAGCATCGGCTTCAACCTCCTTATCCCGAAGGCGGAGTGCTTCTCCGAGGCCAGTTTAGTGAACTAAACTCGAGCGACTTTAGAGAGAAGCCAGGCTATCCGGCTATTGACCATACACTCGAGTCGAAAAAGGAGTGGTAGAAAAAGACTTTGCAATGAACAAGAAGAAAACACATTTACTATCAAGTGGCTCATATAAATTTTAAGAGCCCCGAGTTAACATGGGTAAAGGGAGTTTCTTTTAACAAACAACGTATGTGAGCATGGTCGAACCAAACAAAAAAAAAATTTAAAACTTTGAGCATGAAAGCGACTTAGCTGGTTAATGTGTTCGTCATTGATGACGCGGTCCGAGCTTGATGTGGGACAAGGTTCCAGCCCCCAGGCTGGTCCCGAGGTGGCCGAGCGAACAGCTCGGCACTCCGAAGTGGCAACACAGCATGACCGCTGTGGAGAGGTGAAGCTCCCAGTTTAGCCGAGGTGACGGAGCATGTAGGCGGGTGATGTCGGAGCCCCCACGTCAGCCCACGCGTTGAAACAGGTCGGCGTCGATTTACCTATTCACATGAAACAATGCAAACCAAAAGTAATAAAAAATAGAGATAATAATATATGTTTTTTATTCTACTTAATTAACTTAAGCATAGTAAGTAATTAAAGAAATATGGCCTGAGCGCCGAGGTCGGCTTGATGGCATGACGGCGTTGTGGCACGGCGATGTCGGCACAGGTCGGCCAGCCTCGGTGACGGCGAGACGCCAGCTAGACCGACATCATGCACAAGTGTCGATAAAATATCCCTGCAAAAATAATGCAGTGCAAAACAACAGAAAATATTCTGTGTGCAATAATTTTAGGAGCTAACCGAATAGCTAGGAACGATAAAACCTGTTCGGCGGCGATGACCGGGGCTGATCTGTACAGAACTAGTATCAGTGAGCGCCAAGAATTAGGTCACTTTGATCTTCATGTGAAGCAGTACTTGAATCACTAGAATTTGCTGACCAAAATCGAGGTACCATACTGCAAAACTAGTATAATCAATTGGGTTATGGATTTATGCAATTTCAGCAAAAAGTAGCAGAAGACCAGCGACCAACTAGGAGCTGGGAAAAAAATTCCCTGATGTGTGTTCGGAGGTCCTCATCTCCATGTGGTCGCTCAGGGCGTGTCCTCAAGCCGACAAGCCAGTTCTGAGGTGGCCGAGTGAGGAGTTCGTCATTCTGAAGTGCTGACATAGCACGGCCGAGTGAAGAGTTCGACATTCTGAAGTGGTGACATAGCCCAGCCGATGTGGCGAGGCGGAACCCCCAGTCCAACCAAGGCGACGAAGCAGGCCAGCGACGTCGGCTCACTAGCGGTGTGGCATCGTCAAGGCCGATTATCTGTATGCATAAAGTAGCACAAGCCATAAAATAATAATAAAATAAATAAAAATTCTTTATGTAAAATAAATTAAAAAGGGATTTGGCCTGGTGCGAGGCCGATGTCGACACAGGGCGTTTGCGTGACGAGGTGACAAAATCTGGATTTGCAGGGTCGCCCGAGTTACGGACATGATGCGGACAGTGATGGCATATCGGATAGACCTGAAACGATGGCCGCCAGTGTAGACTGGAGTGCAAAACCTGGAGCATCAAGAATCGTTGACCAGCGGAAAATACTCTTTGAAATATTATTAATACGCATATTGCGAATAACTAGAACAATTGCACCTGATGATTTATTCGACGACGTCCAAACTGATGGCAGACGAGATGATTATGGACGAGGGATGTCTTGGCAGGAGTGCCTCAAGACTGCATCGGGCCGACCAATATACGGAACAACCGATCAGAACACGGAGGTTGGTTTGACGTTACGACAATGCAGCATGCATACCTCGACGCTGGTTAGAGTTCCATGGACAATGGTGATGAGGTGTCTGCGGTGACGTCGTGACGAAGTGACAGTACGTAGAGTAGGTCACATCATGTCTGCTATGTCCGCCAGCCACGAGTCCAAAGCGTAGACTACCTCCATGTATAATTAAATAATGAATATAAAGAAAAAATAGCATCTCCCTGTACTGCAACAAAGTCGAATCTTTGTCGGTTCTGGGAGCTGCCTTTTTTTGATAGAAAGACTATAAGGGGACCCCGTACAGTATAATTGGTGCAATAAACCCAAATTGCAAGTACCATGCCTTGAACCTGGGTGGGTGAGAAGGCATCTTCTGGGAGCTGCCTTGCGGGGACAGAGCGGTGGCGTGCAGACGTCAACACAGGTCGGGACTCCGTCCGAATTATGAATGAAGTGGTTGAGAACGCTTGGAGCTTCAACATAGCACTTGAGCCAACCAATTAATAAGTATAATACTGTAACTACTCCCTCTCTCTCAGTTTACAGGGCGTGCGCGTACCCCTAGGTCGTCAATTTGGCCAACCTAATACAAGTCATATATTACAAAAAATATACCAATATAAACTTCGGAGTTTCTATTTTCAAAAGGTATAATTTTTGTGTTATATAGTTTACATTAGGATGATAAAATTGGCAATCTAAGTATACGCGCATGACTTGTAAACTGAAACGGAGGGAGTAGTACGAAAGTTAAATGGCTCTAAGTTTAGCACGTAGGAAGAGAAGTAGTACTAGCAAGTCGTAGAAAACTAGAGCCAATTTAATACTTAGCTTGGGCAGCTTTATGACTCAGGATCGGTTTTGACCACCATGGAATCTGTCCACACATGGGTTTCCTTTTCATCTGGCCGAGTGATGCCCTAGTACTTGTTCCCGTGGACGTCTTTTTGGAGCGGTGCGCTTGCCGCCGCCGCAGCTCAGCTGCAGCCCGCCATGCAACCTTGTTGCTTTTGCTGTTTAACTTTTTGAGGAGCCAGCCGTGATGTCAAATCAGATCCAGCTAACCTCATCTTGTTGGCTCCGTTGTCGCCGTCAAATTTTCTGCTGATTACAATTTCATCTGCAGACAACACAAAAGAGACAACAATAGAATTTCGTCGCAAATAAACAACAATATGCAAAACAGATCTAGTTGAAAAAATAGCACCTGATTATCCTATTGATCCATGGCGATCACCCAACAGGCTCTCAATAAAAACACCAATGTCGGTTCTATATCCGGCGTATCTCGTAGTAGGGGTCCTAAGCTAGGCGTCTTGGAGCGATGGTAACATGGACACAGGGTTTTACCCAGGTTCGGGCTCTCTCAAAGAGATAATACCCTACATCCTGCTTTTGATTGTATTGATATGGGTGTAGTACAGTGTACATGTATCTACCACGATATTGTTCTAATGAATATTAGATTGTCTATTGACTAGCCTGGCCTCGGTTTATATATGCACCGTAGGCCTAGGGTTTAGAGGAGTCCTTGTCTTGGGCGCCAAGTCTTTGTGTAATCTCCTTGTATGCGGCATGGGCTGCCCGAAGTGGCCCAATAGTGAACCGCCATGGGGTCCTCGGCCCGACCCACAGGTCGGGAGACGACGTGGTGAGTACCCCTAGTCCCGGACACCGTCACATGCCATGTCACAATCCTTTGTTACACTGTATGATATGCATGATGACAACACTTGTTCGGTGAATCACCACTTGAATGCTTGGTTTTGCACTAACGCTAACCACAGTTGTTTTTCCAAGTGTTTGTTGTTCTTGCTCCTTTTGAAGGAATCACGAGCCGGTGCGACATTGGAGAGTGCCAACTTTGAGCTTCAAGACTATGAGTACTTGGTGAACGTTCACTCCTACAAGGCGACGTCATCTCTTTCCCATGGTGATTTGGTTTTTGATCCGAGGTCAGATCTTTCCCAAGGGGGAGGGGATGATGCAGAGCATCCTACGGACTTCACCATGTCAAGAGTCCGTTCGGAAAGTGACACGTGCGACATCTACTTCGCATACATAAAGGTTAATCATCTCCTTTACATGTGTTCACTTGACCCCTTTGAGGATGGTATACTACTTGACATCCCTCTCGTGTACATGCATAGGTATTACCGGAGCTTCATTGATGATGAGGAGGAGTTCAAGTGCAAGAGAACATCTACACCATCGAAGAAGGGAGACGGAGGAGGAAGAGGGACCACAAGACGTGAAAAACCGGAGGCCTCGGACCATCCCAGGTGCCCAGCCTCCTATGCCCCGGGTGCCCGGACCACGACGCCAAAGGGCGCGTCCCCCTTTATCCATCCTGGGTGCCCGCACCCCAACCACCGGGCACCCTCACCCCCGTGTTCCCGCACCCCGACCACCGGGTGCCCGCCCCCCTCCCAGGTGCCACCCTGGGTGCCCGGTCCTCTACTCCCCGATGACCCCGGGTGCCCGGTCTCTTTTCCCTAGGTGCTCGGACTCCACCGAATATGCCTGCGTGCATTTAGGGCTAAATGACCCTTGTACCCCTGTTTTCCTCTTATTTCATCCCTAGCCTATATAAACTCTTCCCCTAGCTCATTAGAGGGGATAGCAAAGTATTTGATAGACAAATAAAGAGCTTTGCTCATCTTCCTCCTCACGGAGATCATGACCTCATAAGGGAGAAGATCCTCTTGTGGATATCAAGACCACATATAGGGAAGGATCCCCATCATAGGATCATCAAGACCTCTCTCCTCATAGGATTGGGATGAACTAGTTATCTCTTGTATCTTCTTGTGTTGGATTTGGACCCTTGTATCTCTCTTTGTGTGATTGGAACTAGCACATGTGTGATTGGATCAAGTCAATTTGAGTGTTCCTCTTGTTTTCCCCTTTTGTGTTCTTCTTGTTCTTGGGGATTTCCCCTCCAATTCGTGAAAGATCTCCATCTAGGGTTCCACCCTACAACACTAAGGAGCAAAATCACTCCATGTTAACACTCCATGTTATTACAATTGATTATAGACGATATTAACTCAAGTCATAACAAACTAGATCAGGTCGATTCAATATGATAGTTCTTCTAAAGTCATAATCTCAATGTTGTTTTAGGAAACACTTAATGATATCCTAAGATCCAGAAAACGTGATCACCAAAGCACTTGAGCTACTCCTAGAGGCAAGACTAGGAACCCTTTATTTAACCATTTATCATTCCACACGTGCATATGGGTTTTCCAGTGAATTGCACATTCTAGGATCATAGCAGTTATAGCATAGAATATAAACTCTATAGTCATGAATATGGAAATATAATAATACAAATATTATTGCCTCTAGGGCATATTTCCAACAGTCTCCCACTTGCACTAGAGTCAATAATCTAGTTTACATAGTCTCTTTAACACCTCCGGCTATCTGATGTTGCTCATGGTAAAGCCTTCGTCATTGGATCTGACACATTCAAATCCATGTGAAACTTTAGAATCTTCACATAGCCCTTCTCAACCTATTATCGGACAATGTGATACTTGTGTTCAATGTGTCTGGCAGTCTTCATGTGTGATCTTGGTTCCTTTGCTTGAGCAACGGCTCCACTATTATCACAATAGAGAGCCATTGAATTTATCACACTTGGGACTACACCAACCTCTTCAAGAATCTTCTTGGTCCAGAATGCCTCCTTTGAAGCTTCCGAAGCCACAATATACTCTGCTTCCATCGTAGGATCTGCAACAATGTTTTGTTTGTAACTCCTTCAAACAACCGCACCACCGTTAAGTGTGAAAACATAACCTAATTGAGATGTGTAGTCATCTATATCAGTCATGAAGCTTGCATCGGCATAACCATTTACAGTGAGTTCTTCATCTCCTCCATAAACAATGAGCATGTCCTTTGTTCTCCCGGCGTACTTAAGAATATTTTTAACTGCTATCCAATGAGCCACTCCCGGATCACTCTCGTATCTGCTACTATTAGCGCATAAGAAACATCTGGTCTTGTACATGTTGGGGAACGTAGCATGCAATTTCAAAATTTTTCCTACGATCACGCAAGATCTATCTAGGAGATGCATAGCAACGAGAGGGGAGAGTGTGTCCACGTACCCTCGTAGACCGAAAGCAGAAGCGTTAGTTTAACGCGGTTGATGTAGCCGAACGTCTTCGCGATCCAACCGATCAAGTACCTAACGTACGACACCTCCGAGTTTAGCACACGTTCAAATCGATGACGTCCCTCGAACTCTTGATCCAGCAAAGTGTCGAGCAAGAGTTTCGTCAGCACGACGGCGTGATGACGGTGATGGTGAAGTGATCCGTGCAGGGCTTCGCCTAAGCACTACGACAATATGACCGGAGGAGTAAACGGTGGAGGGGGGCACCGCACACGGCTAAGAAACAATTGATGTGCTTTGGGGTGCCCCTGCCCCCGTATATAAAGGAGGAGAGAGGAGGATGCCGGCCTAGGGGGTGAGCCAAGTGGGGGGGAAACCCACTTGGACTCCTAGTCCTATTCACCCCCTTCCTTCTTTCGGAGGGGGAAAGGGGGAAGAAGAGGGAGAGGGAGAAGGAAAGGGGGGCCGCGCCCCTCCCTTGTCCAATTTGGACTCCCCATGGGGGGGGGGCACCCCCTTGTGGACCGCCCTCTCTTCCCCTATGGCCCATGTGGCCCATTATTTCCCCCGGGGAGTCCCGGTAACCTCCCGGTACTCCGATAAATACCCAAAACACTCCGGAACCATTTTGGTGTCCGAATACCATCGTCCAATATATCAATCTTTACCTTTCGACCATTTTGAGACTCCTCGTCATGTCCGTGATCTCATCCGGGACTCCGAACAATCTTCGGTCACTGTTGGGGATATTACCACTGGGCGTAAACCGGCCAGGAGAAGCCGGGTTAAGCCCATAAGTGGTTCATCTGTATCTGAAGTCCATGAAGATAGATGGTGATGCTTTATGAAGGACCAGGGCCCAAAGCTGGTTTAAGGCCTGTAGACATAAACCGACGTTGATATGTAAACTTGTGTTGTAAGATAGAAGTAGCAGAGACCGAGCCAGACAAGATTATGAGCCGGCCTCGGGATTCTGTAAACCGACGGGCGTCAACCCAGGTATATAAGGGGACGACCCGGCGGCGGTTCAAGGACATCAGACAACAACTCGAGACTCAGGCAAAGCGTATTCGCTCCCTGGTCATCGAAACCCCAGCAATTCCATCACAACTAGACGTAGGCTTTTACCTTCATCGTAAGGGGCCGAACTAGTATAAAACTCTCTTGCGTCCCTTGTCCGCTTTAACCCCTTTAAGTTAACCCGTAGCGATGGCTCCACGACTAAGTCCTTTCTCTAGGACATCTGCCGTGACAAAACCACGACAGTTGGCGCCCACCGTGGGGCTATCACACGATGGTTTCAAGTTCTTGGAGGGCAACTTTGAAGGACTTAAGGGTTACGCTGTGGGCCGGATGACCAAGAGTCATCGCGGCAAGCTCTACATCGATGATGCAGGCTGGGGCCCCGAGGCCAGCTCAATCGAGTACGGGTACCGGGTCCCCTTTGGTGGCATACACGTTTTCATTGGCAAGATTGGCGAACTGGGCCCTGAGTCGGACATCTGCACTGACCTCGTCGAAACGGCTCAGCGTGCGGGATCTGCCCGGGTCAAGCGTGTCATGAAGCGTGCCTTCGTGGGAGTTATCCATGGAGGGGAATCTGAGGATAGATCGGAATCTAGTGGTGAGACCGTCGTTTATTCCGGCGACGAGTCATCGACCGGAGAGACCGAGTCGTTATATCAGTTACAAGATGGCCGGATTGGGGGCTGTTCCGATGGCGACAGTATTCCGGACCCCTTCGATCTGCCAAACCGGGTTGTGATCTTCATGGCCGGTACGCAACCGGCGCTCCACTCCTCGGCCGTAGCGGCGATGATTTCCGGATCGACAGCGGCAACAACGGCCGGGGCAGGAGGCCCTGTGCGACCGCCAGCTCAGGTTCTATATGATTTGTTTGACGTGTTGGCAACGCTGATGGCAGAGGTTAACCCGGCGGATCAGGATGCACACAATGCGGAAATCGCGAAAGTGAAAGATCAGATCACCTAGGCCAAAGCCGACTTAGCAGCTGAGGATGCCAGGATGGCCGCAGAGCGGGCCGCTTTGGATGCACAAGCTTACCGGATTATGCTGGATAGAGTGCGTCGAACGAAGTCCTGAAGAGGAGGTACAGATCTCGCCTGCCGCCGGTTTATGAAGCTAGAAATCTCTTTAACACCCCAGTAGCAGGGACCAGTAATCCGTCGGTGGTAAACCGGGCGGAGGCACCTGGAGCAGGGGCGCCAGTTCAGCCACGTTTGGTGGATCCGCCTCATCAGAACAACATTGTAACACCGCATGTCCCCACGCCACCGAGTCATTACTCTAACCCGATGGACACCATTGTCGCTGCCGCTTCACGGCTGGCGGCCATCCCGATCGATGGCGATTCTCCGGCGGTGGTCGAGACACGCCGGGTTAAGGAGCTTCTTCAGACAACCCTGGTTCAACAGGAGGCTTATTCATATAGTCGCGATCGGATTCATTCCACTCCCCGTCCAAGCCGGAGTTACAGCAGGCGTATGGAGGAACCGGCAGTGTCAAGCAATGCACGGAACCGTGATCCGCCCCGTGGCAGTAACCCGGCGGGTGGTGTTGGTGATGCTCAGGAGGTGGTGGACCGGGCTCAGGCACGCAGAGAGGCCGAGTTAGCGGCGCAGCATGAAGCCCGTCAGCTTACTCCGGTTCGTCCAACCACATCGGTGGAACCAGGAGTTACCTCTAGTTCTTTGGGAGTGCCGTGTCTCGTCCCGGCGTTGCACAATGTGCGCCTGCCCAAGGATTTCAAGGGCCCGCGCAAGGTGCCGAATTACACCGCCGATTTATCCCCTGAAACATGGGTTGAAAGCTATGAGATGGCCATGGAGATGCTGGATGTGGATGATGCGGCATGTGCGAAATACTTCACCATGATGCTAGAAGGGACGACCCGCACTTTGCTAAAGAGCTTACCGGCCAATTCTATCAGGTCATGGGACAAGTTGAGGGCCCGGTTTATTCAGAATTTCAAGGATACATGCAAGCAGCCCATGTCAATTGTGGACTTAGCTGCATGTGTCCAGGAGGAAGGAGAGTCAACAACCCATTGGGTGCGCCGGGTTTCAGAGATTTTGCATTCATCGGACCGCATCAACGCTGACACCGCATTTTTAACATTGGAAGGCAATTGCCGGTTTGAACCCCTGAAGTTGAAGTTGGGACGGCTCAAACGTCATTGTAATGACATGGGAACCCTCATGGTTGCACTGGTGAAGTATGCCGACTCTGATAGTACCAAGGATCCCGAGTCTGACGATGATAAGACACGGAAGGGAAAAAAGAGCGGCAACGCCAAGGGGTAGCACCACAACCCGGCGGGTCATGGAAACGGCGACAAGCGTAAGGCAGACCACGGTTTAGACTTTGTGGCTAATACTAATACACATGAGAAGGGCCAGCGGCGTAAGGGTAAACCGCCCCAGCGCGGTGGAGGACCAAGTCCTAATCCGAATCGTTTGTCTTATCTGTTAAACCAGCCCTGTCCAAAGCATGGGACGAAGGAGATCCCGTCCACGCACCTCTGGAAAGATTGTTACATCATGCAAGAGTTCAAAAATTCTGATTCTTTCCGGTATGATCATGGACCAGGAGGCGGTTCGGGCCCCGGGTCTCATGGGCCGAGTTATGGTGGAGGAAATTCCGGTTCAGGCTTCCACGGTAATCAGGGTGGACATAACAATCAAAGTAATCAGGGTAACCAAGGTGGCTATAATCATCAGGGAAATCAGCACCAGCAGCAGCAGTTGGGTTACCAGAGCAACCCGAAGCACTTGAATAGTGGACAGTATCATGTCTTCACCACTATCTTGGACAAGCGCGATCAGAAGCTTCATAAAAGGGCGGTGAATGCCGCTGAACCGGCGGTGCCCCGTTATTTGCGCTGGTCCGAGCAGCCGATTGTGTGGAGTAGAGAGGATCACCCACCCCGGGTTGGCAATCCGGGTCATCTGGCTCTGGTGGTGGCACCTCAGGTAGGAGGTTATAAGTTCACTAAGGTACTCATGGATGGAGGGAGTAGTATCAATATCCTTTATTATGAAATTTTCCGTCGCATGGGGTTAACAGATAAAAATCTTAAACCGTCCAATACGGTGTTCCATGGTGTGGTGCCTGGTAAGTCGGCATATCCTATTGGTAAGATAGCTCTGGAGGTGGCTTTTGGAGATGAGCATGACTCGAGATCAGAAACCTTGACCTTTGAAGTGGTGAAGATCAGAAGCCCGTATCACGCCCTGTTTGGACGGCCAGCTTATGCTAAGTTTATGGCACGACCTTGTTATGTCTATCTGCAGCTCAAGATGCCGGGTCACAAGGGAACTATAACTGTGCATGGGAGCCGCAAGATTGCTCTGGAATGTGAAGAAGGTGATGCGGCTTATGCTGAGTCGGTTTGTGCAATAGAAGAGTTGAAGTTTTACAAGGACAATGTTGATCCGGCAGATATGACTTCGTTGAAGAAACCAACTACAGAGCATGATCCGGCCCTGAAGTTTAAATCGGCTGATGAGACTAAGCTTGTTGACTTCGTGCCTGGCGATTCGTCCAAGCAGTTTAGCATCAGCGCTAACTTGGATCCGAAATAGGAAAGCACGCTCATCGAGTTCATCCGTGAGAATCGGGACATCTTTGCATGGAAGCCTTCTGACATGCCAGGTGTACCGAGAGAACTCGCTGAGCACACTCTCAATGTTGATCCCAAGTATAAACCGGTCAAGCAGTTTCTCCGCCGGTTCAATGAAGAAAGACGCAAAGCTATTGGAGAAGAAGTAGCCAGGCTTTTGGCGGCTGGATTTATCGTTGAAGTATTCCATCCTGAGTGGTTGGCTAATCCGGTGCTGGTCCTTAAAAATAATGACACTTGGCGTATGTGTGTGGACTACACAGACCTTAACAAAGCTTGTCCAGCAGATCCTTTTGCCCTCCCTCGTATTGATCAAATTATTGATGCTACGGCGGGTTGCGAGCGTTTGAGATTTTTGGATGCATATTCTGGTTATCATTAGATCAAAATGGCAGTTAAGGACCAGGAGAAGACAACCTTCATAACTCCCTTTGGAGCCTTCTGCTATGTGTCCATGCCCTTTGGGCTCAAGAGTGCCCAGGCGACTTATCAACGGTGTGTGCAGAATTGTCTTCATAAACAGATCGGCCGCAATGTTCACGCTTATGTGGATGACATTGTGGTGAAATCAAGGAAGAAGGAGACATTGATTGATGACTTGAAGGAAACCTTCGATAACCTGCGGGTTTACAAAATGATGCTTAATCTGGCCAAGTGCGTCTTTGGTGTACCTGCAGGCAAGCTCTTGGGTTTTTTGGTGTCTAACCGGGGTATTGAAGCTAATCCGGAAAAGATCAAGGCCATCACCTCCTTGGCCAAACCGAAGTGTATCAATGATGTTCAACGCCTGGCAGGCCGGATTGCCGTGTTGAGCCGGTTTATCAGTCGCCTTGGCGAGAAGGCTATCCCTTTGTATCAGATGCTGAAGAAAATGGATGACTTTGTCTGGAGTGACGTCCAAGCAGAGGTACCCGCATTGGCAAAAATTGGTATATGGGGTTTTTATGGCAAGCCGGAAGCTTAAGCAGTATTTCCAAGGTCATCCCATCACGGTGGTCAGCTCTACTCCATTGGGAGATATAATCCAGAACAGGGAAGCAACTGGCCGGATTGCTAAGTGGGCTATAGAGCTCGGGCCTCACGGGTTGAAATACATACCCGAACGGCGATCAAATCTCAGGCACTTGTGGATTTCATCAATGATTGGACAGAATTACAAGCGCCAGAGGAGAAGCCGGATCATACTTATTGGACTATTCATTTTGATGGATCTAGGCAATTGGAGGGCTCGGGGGCTGGAGTCATATTAACTTCCCCACGAGGTGATAAGTTTTGTTATGTTCTCCGTTTAATGTTCCCTTGCACTAACAATGCAGCTGAATATGAGACTTTACTCCATGGTCTTCGGATGGCTAAGGAGATGAACCTAAGCCGAGTTAAGTGCTTCGGTGACTCGGATCTGGTGGCTCAACAAGTGTCCGACACTTGGGATTCCAAGGACCCACTAATGCCAGCATATCGTCGTGAGGTGGATATTATTGCAGGTCACTTTAAAGGTTATCAGGTGGATCATGTGGACCGGCGGAAGAACGAAGCGGCGGACGCTTTAAGCCGCCTGGGTTCCCAACGTAAACCGGTTCCACCTAATGTCTTCCTGGATTTTTTGCATAATCCGTCCATCAAGCTCCCTGGTGAAGAGGATTTGGCTGTTCCTGATCCGGAGGCTCAGTTGGTGGCGGCTCTTCATGTTATCCCGGATTGGACGGTTCCATATCTAGCGTATATGAATCGGGGTGAGTTACCAGAGGATGAAACTTTGGCCAGGCAGATAATCCGGCGGTCCAAGTCCATGACTATTATCAATGGAGAGTTACATCATTGTAGTGTGACAGGGGCGTTTCAACGCTGTGTGTCTCCTGAGGAAGGCCGTGAAATTTTGCATGAGAGCCACGAAGGAGATTGTGGTCACCACGCCGGTTCAAAATCTTTGGTGGCCAAGGCGTTTCGTCACGGTTTCTATTGGTTGACAGCTCATGCTGATGCAGATGACTTGGTCAAAAGATGTGATGGCTGTCAGAAATTCTCAAGGCGTGCTCATGTACCGGCTCAAGAATTGAGGATGATTCCAATCACCTGGCCGTTTGCAACTTGGGGGCTGGATATGGTTGGGCCTTTCAAGAGGTCCAAGGACAAGAAGACCCACCTTTTGGTGGCGGTTGATAAGTTCACGAAGTGGGTGGAGGCAGAGCCAGTTAGTAAGTGTGACGCAGCCATGACGGCTCAATTCATCAAAAAGGTGATCTTCCGGTTCGTCTTTCCACACAACATTATAACAGACAATGGTACCAATATGTCAAAAGGTGCCGTGAAGGAGTTCTGTCAACGTGAGCACATCCGGCTTGACGTGTCATTAGTGGCTCACTCACAGTCTAATGGTCAAGCGGAGAGGGCCAATCAAGAGATCTTGAGAGGCATCAAACCCCGGCTTATGGTTCCTTTGCAACGGACGCCGGGTTGTTGGGTTGAGGAGTTACCTTCTGTGTTATGGAGCATCAATACCACACCCAACAGATCGATAGGATACACGCCGTTCTTCATGGTTTATGGAGCGGAAGCGGTTCTTCCTAGTGACATCCGTCATGACTCACCTCGTGTAGCGGCATATGTTGAAGCTGACAACGAGAAGGCACGGCAGGAATCTCTCGACCTGTTAGATGAGGAGCGTGACATGGCGGCAGCCCGTTCGACGATTTATCAGCAAGATTTGCGTCGTTATCATAGCCGCCGGGTTAGAACCAGAACCTTTCAAGGAGGCGATTTGGTGCTTCGACTCATCCAGGATCAGACGGACATGCACAAACTATCCCCCCTTGGGAAGGACCCTTTGTGGTCAGCAAGAATCTGCACAATGGGTCATACTACCTAATCGATGTTTGAGAGCGCAAAGACTCACGTAAATCAAAGGAGGAGACCAACCGGCCGTGGAATATTGCTCATCTTCGGCCCTACTATACTTAAGCTACAGGCTCTGCTTATGTAGATATTATGACATTGTATATATTATGATCAATATAATAAACCGGAACCTCAGCTAAAGCGGGGTATCTGTTGTTTTTCTTACATCATGTGTGGTTACATGGAGCTTACAAAGCGGCGTCCGGTTTACCCCTTGATCTAGCTTCTCAAAGCTTTATATTACATCACTTGGGGGCTTGGTCGTATCCGAACCATAGCTACACCTCTTGATCAGCGCAATGCCACAGCATCACTTGGGGGCTTGGTCGTATCTGAACCATAGCTACACCTCTTGATCGGCGCAATGCCACAACATCACTTGGGGGCTTGGTCGTATCCGAACCATAGCTACACCTCTTGATCGGCGCAATGCCACAGCATCACTTGGGGGCTTGGTCATATCCGAACCACAGTCACACCTCTTGATCGGCTCAAAGCCACATCAATCCGGGGCCAAAGAGAGTGTTGTAAAACAACAACTCAAACATAGGCACCCACTGAGCATAGCTCACAATGTTGCTTGGGGATTCTTTGCTGTCGAAATGAACTAAGAATCTACACTTGTAACGGGCTATCAAGCCATGGCTTGGAAGCCTAGTGTATACACCTAAAACCCCGGGTTAACCTGCCTATTTAAGTAAGTCACTCCGCCCAGGTAAACCTGGTATGACCCTTCGAACTTTGACAAGTTGCTCTAAAATGAAGACCCTGAACTTGTCAAGTTAAAACAATGATTGGTTAAGGATTGAGGACCATCTTAAAAGGCTTTGCAAAAATGGTTTAACTCAGTGGCCTGGCAGCCCATGAAAAGCCTCAAATTTGGGGCCTGGCAGCCCGTGAAAAGCCTCGACTACAATGGTTTTTATTTGCCCTTTGCTAAGTTTTCTTTGTTTCATAAGATTTGTGATGTTTTTAAAACCGGTGTTTATCAACCCGGTTAGGCTGTCAACTATAAGTTGTCAGTACACGATCAAATTATAATCCGGAGACTATCAGCCCGGTCTGGTTCTGACTCAAAGTCACCAGTATGGAATAAACCGGTGTTTATCACAACCCGGAACGGTTTTCTGATAAACCGGCATCATATAACAGCAGTTACTTCTACTCTGGATTATGGTTATTACCCTCATTACAAAGTTGGTCAGCCAACACTATGCCTAAAGGTCACAGGTATCATATATTTCCATATTTGGTTATCTTTTACAACCTTGGTTATAAACCTTGGTCATATATATATTTGGGTATCATGACCCGCCCGGTGGTAAACTGCCAGGGCGCTTTAAGCTTCTTATCTGCAGGAACAAACTTGAATAAATAGCTATGGATTATGAACATCATATCTTAAGCATGGCGGATTAACACGCATCAGTTGCAGATAAATATGCACGAAGGCATAACAGACCAAGTGTTTTAACTAGCCTACTACAAGGCGTTTCAGTGCCCAAAGGGATAATTGTTTCTCAATAAGCATTGCAGCACGTGGAAGACTAAACCGGCCCCCGGATTATGATTGCTTATCAGCTTGACCTGACGGCTGCGGATCATCTTGCACCGGTTCATCTTCTTCGTCTCTACCCAGCGGCTGGAAGTCAACAGTTGTCCAGTCGATCCCAGTTAAAGCTTGGAACACAGCTTCGTCGCTGATAAGGGTTGACGGTTCAATATCAGGGGCATAAGTGTGCTTACGGATTGGAGGGATCAAATTTTGCGCTTCCGGAATTGGTGCAGCAACCCGTCTGTTCTTGTCAACATAACTTGCCTGATAGTATGAGAGATCAGCCTCTTTAGCTAATTGACAAGCCAGTGGACGTACTTCCCGTTTTATGGCGCGGAGATCCTCCTGGCCAAATTCTGATCCATCTTCTTTTAAGCTTGGGAAGCCTTTAGCCACGTCCGCCGGATCAAGATCAGGCACCCACGCCTTTGCCCGGGTTAGAGCGGTCAGAGCTCCGGCCCTTGCCGCAGCTTTCTTTAGTTCTTCAACCCGGGCAGGCATTATGGATAGCCTTTCTAAGGTGTCCTTGATCAATGTTGGAGGAGGCTTATTGTGTGAAGCGGTGCAGATGATCCGCTGTGCACCGGTATACAGTTGCTCTATCAGAGTATAGGCCGCTTTCAATTTCTTCTGTACGTCAGAGCCCAGATGACTAATGCGAGTTCCTGCATCATTATAAACGTCAGTAAACCAGCAACACATGGGAAGATATGTTGAAAGTATAAAGCAAGGATACTTACCAAACACAGCAGCGGTCATAGCATGTACTTGCCGCTTTACACCAGTCAGCTCATCTACCACCGGTTTAAGAGCTGCTTCTGCGTCTTCAGCCCTTTTCTGCAAAGCGGATTTCTTTGTGTTCCAATCCGCCCGATCCTTGGCGAAGCTCTCCTTTAGCTTTTCCATAGCGGCTAAAGCACTCGTCAGCTCATCTTTTGCTTTGGAAGTTTTGGCCTGTTGGGACTTGATGTTCTCTTGCAGATCAGCGGTTTGGCATTCCTTCTTGCTCAGTTCAGCCTATAAAGAGACAGATATATAATGAGTTGACAATACATATTTGAAGTACCAAGCACATAACAAGTTATGCCTTAGTACTTGGGGCTAATGCATATTTGCTCTTAATCAGAAATTTTTACAAGTCCCAAGCACAATACAAGTATTAAGCTTGGCACTTGGGGGCTAATGTGTATTTGCTCATAAAATGCTGATATGGGAATTCTTCTACAAAGTCCCGGTTCAGCTTTATAAAGTTAAGCCGGCCCTTGGGGGCTACATCAGTGAAGTTAAGATCCATTGTTGCAAACATGAAATTGTTACTAAGTCCCGGTTTAAATTGGTATCTTAAATCGTCACTTGGGGGCTACTGGAGTTGATAAACTGCAATTAAATATAAGAGAGAAACACTTATGAAGTTACCTCATATCGCTACTTCATCATATTTACCAAACCGGCTTCATAGTCACGGCTGGTGTACAGACGGTTCAGGAATCCAGAGTGAAGGTCTTGAGCATTCAGATGGGCATAATTTGACAAATCGGTGTTCCATTTGCCTTTGCCAATTGCAGAGAGCTCATCTTTGGTAGTATGCTTTGACAAAGCGACAGGATGGCCCGGAGCGGTATGGCCAGTGTCAGTAATCATAATGTCATCATCTTTGTCATCAGCAGCCGTTACTGGGGTTGGCAGTTTGTCAGTATTTTTAACTGGACTTGCCGGTTTGTCATCAGTCCGGACAGGGCTGGTTGGCTGGTCAGCATGGCTTGTGGTGTCAACTTCTGCCTGCTCAGCAACGAAGCCATGATCTTGAGGCGGTGAGTCATTCAGTATGGCATCAATGTTGGTCTCTTCAGGATCTGGAGTTTTCTCCGGTTCAACAGCCACATCTTCATCAGCCGGTTTATTCAACCGAGCTTTCTTGCTGGGTCTGGGCTTGGCGCTGAGAAAAATAAACATGAGGATCAGTACAGTATCAAAATAGCAACATCAAGGATAACAACAAGTGTATAGCTCACCCAAGAACTGTTTTGAGGGGTGGAAGTTTTGTAGCCGACGACTCGCCAGAAGATGAGTGAGAAGTACCCTGATAATTTGAATCAGACGGGTTAAGAGGCTGGCGGAAACAACCTGCTTTGGGGCATGAAGTATCAATGGGATAAGAGATCTCTGATCGGTGTTTCCGAACCGGACTATTCGGTAAACCGGCGGAGGTAACTACCTGGCCGCTATGCCGGGTTGTGCGGCGAGCCTCGTGCTGCTGTGTCTTCAAAAGAAAGTTTGGGTCCAAGTAAGCAAGGGGGTGAGAAAATTTTACTTTCCGGTTTGCTCGACGGATTTTTGATGTCGGCAGAAGATCTGAATCGGAGGAAAGAATGATTACCTCTACATCATCAGCATGACTGCCTTCAGCGTCGTCCTGATAATAATCATTGTCAATGAGGTGTGCGAAAAATGAACCAAGAGAGTCAAGTTCTACCTCTGGTTCCGGATTACCCACATCGTCATCAGCTGGTAGATCGAAGGATGCAGTGGTCCTTTTCTTGGCAGGTTTTGTAACAACCTTGGTCTTTGGACGAACTGGCTTGACCGGTTTGTCTTGCGGCTTCGCCGGTTTGTCTTGTGATGGTTTCTTGTTCCAGAACGGATCATCACCCTGTCAGAAAATAATCACACTTTCAGAGAATATTTGGACAGAAGCAACTTCAGATAAAAAGATTATACAATTCTTACAGCTGGTGGTTTGTTGAAGGTGCAGAAAGGGAGTAGTCCGGTTTGGGCACAGACAACCTCTGGTTCGTCCAGTATCTTTTTTACAGCCTCAGTGACTTCTGCATCTGTAAGCTGAATGTCAATGTGCCGCTGAGCATCCTTCAAACTCCCCGTATACTCACACATCAAACTGGAGCGCAGGCTTAAGGGCAGAATACTCCAGCTTATCCAACAATGAGCAAGATCAACTCCTGTCAAACCGTTTGCCATGAAGGCTCTAAGCTTTGATAATTGAGGAGCATAGTTGGCCCTTTCTCTTGCCGTCAACCTCTGAGGAAAAGGATGTGTGTTGCTAAGGCGTTCAGGGCGGTAACCCGGCAGGGGTTTTTCATCAGGTGGAGATGTATCCATGCAATAAAACCGAGTCTGGTTCCACTCTTTGGGGTGACTGTGGAGTTTGGGATGAGGGAGGGTGACTTCCTTCCTTTTCTGAACCGCCATTCCGCCCAGTTCCGTATTGGGTCCATCCGAGAACTCTGTGCGACGGTTTAAGTGAAAGAAATCCCTAAACAGTTCGACTGTAGGTTCCTCTTGCAGATAAACCTCACAGAAGACTTGGAAGTGGCAGATGTTGGTCACAGAATTGGGACCGATGTCTTGAGGGCGCAGCTGAAAATTGGCTAGTACATCTCAGAAAAATTTCGAACCGGGAGGGCTAAAACCTCGACCCAGATGGTCAGCAAACACAATTACCTCTCCGTCCTTGGGTGTAGGAGGATTTTCCGGGCCAGGGACCCTCCAGTGCATGACATCTTTCTTGGCTAAAGCGCCCGTTTTAACAAGATTGTTTAACTGTTCTTCGGTTACTCGAGAAGGAGCCCAATTGCATTCATAGACTTGCTTGGCCATGGCAATGAAAGATTTGAAACATGATTATTGCCGGTTTAAGATTTACAATGGACAACTATACAGAGGTATAAGGATGTAAGCATATTGTTAAACCGGAATTGGTTATTCGTAAACCGGAGTCTGACAATGGAAACAGTACAATGATGAATGCATTGGCGGTTCAACAGGGGACTAATGGTATCTACTGGGTCATCCTTTTGTATATGAAGTTAAACTGCCCAATCTGGTACTCCTTGTGTATAAGTGAAGGAAGAAACAAGTTTCACATCTTGCCATGATAATTTCAGATCTACCATGCGTTGGAAAAACAAAATATATTCTGACCTAATTTCCAGCGTTTAAAGGTTCGCCAAGTTGAGATGAGTTTTATACAAGGCAGATGTTCTAACAAGGTAGCAGGAGTCTAAACTACAAAAGGCGTTGAAAATAGTCAGATCTAACCTGCCATTGGTGCTACCGAAGGAAGAACAGCTTCAAGCTATGAAGAACACCGAACCCTAATGGCGGATCTATGGCGAGAAGAAGAGGGGCTTACTGGTGCAGGAGGAAGCAGCGGAGGATCACCGCTTTTCTCTGAACCGACCAGGTTGATGCAGCGGCCTTTGTCGAAGCAGAGACGATGGATGACAGCGGCAGCAGAGCTCGAGGGTCGGTCGGTGCGAGGAAGACGACGATGCGAAGAGGCACGAGGGGGAAAATGGAAAGACCCCCTGGCCCAATTTATAAGGGCAGAAAGATAAGCGTCAGGCGCGAAGATCGAGGAGCCTAAATTTTGGATATGAGGCGGAGCTGTCGCCTCGATTGTCGGAGGCTCATTAATGAAGGTGGATTATACACAGGTTTAAATAACAGGTGACGTCATGGCGGTTTACCATGGTCCTAGAAGATGATGTCACGTCGGTTTACAAGATTATGTGAAGATGTTGAAGAAGAATTTTTCTTAAGTATTGAGGATTGACATGAACCAGTTCAAATCAATCTGGGGCCTAATGTTGGGGATATTACCACTGGGCGTAAACCGGCCAGGAGAAGCCGGGTTAACCCCATAAGTAGTTCATCTGTATATGAAGTCCATGAAGACAGACGGTGACGCTTTATGAAGGCCCAGGGCCCAAAGCCGGTTTAAGGCCTGTAGACATAAACCGGCGTTGATATGTAAACTTGTGTTGTAAGATAGAAGTAGCAGAGACCGAGCCGGACACGATTATGAGCCAGCCTAGGGATTCTGTAAACCGACGGGCGTCAACCCAGTTATATAAGGGGATGACCCGGCGGCGGTTCAAGGACAACAGACAACAACTCGAGACTCAGGCAAAGCGTATTCGCTCCCTGGTCATCGAAACCCCAGCAATTCCATCACAACTAGACGTAGGCTTTTACCTTCATCGTAAGGGGCCGAACTAGTATAAAACTCTCTTGCATCCCTTGTCCGCTTTAACCCCTTTAAGTTAACCCGTAGCGATGGCTCCACGACTAAGTCCTTTCTCTAGGACATCTGCCGTGACAAAACCACGACAGTCACCAAATCACATAACTCATATAATACAAAATCGTCATCGAACGTTAAGCGTGCGGACCCTACGGGTTCGAGAACTATGTAGACATGACCGATACACCTCTCCAGTCAATAACCAACAATGGAACCTGGATGCTCATATTGGCTCCTACTTATTCTACGAAGATCTTTATTGGTCAAACCGCAATGACAACATACGTCATTCCCTTTGTCATCGGTATGTTACTTGCCCGAGATTCGATCGTCGGTATCTTCATACCTAGTTCAATCTTGTTACTGACAAGTCTCTTTACTCGTTCTGTAATACATCATCCCGTAACTAACTCATTAGTTGCATTGCTTGCAAGGCTTATTATGATGTGTATTACCTAGAGGGCCCAGAGATACCTCTCCGATACTCGGAGTGGCAAATCCTAATCTCGATCTATGCCAACCCAACAAACACCTTCGGAGTCACCTGTAGAGCATCTTTATAATCACCCAGTTACATTGTGACGTTTGATAGCACACAAGGTGTTCCTCCGGTATTCGGTAGTTGCATAATCTCATAGTCAAAGGAATATGTATAAGTCATGAAGAAAGCAATAGCAATAAAACTTAACGACCATTATGCTAAGCTAACAGATGGGTCTTGTCCATCACATCATTCTCCTAATGATGTAATCTCGTTCATCAAATGACAACACACGTCTATGGTTAGGAAACTTAACCATCTTTGATTAACGAGCTAGTCTAGTAGAGGCATACTAGGGACACTGAGTTTTGTCTATGTATCCACACATGTATCAAGTTTCCGGTTAATACAATTCTAGCATGAATAATAAACATTTATCATGAAATAAGGAAATATAAATAACAACATTATTATTGCCTCTAGGGCATATTTCCTTCAATACATATCATAATATACATGATGGAGCCAATAGCAGAGGCATATGGTACTCCACTCATTTGCACTCGCTCATCAACTGTCTTGTGGTGTATTTTTATCTAGTGGTATGAAGTAACCTACTATTTATCTAGTGAATCTCGAAGTACCACTAGATAAAGAGCTCATCAACTGAGCACGAATCTGGAAGCATGCTAAGGCTCCTCCGCGAGGTCCTCCTCCGGTCGCTGATGATGGTGGAGGCGGACCCTAGGTGCCTCCATCGCAAGAACACGAAGGCGCCTCCGCCGCAAGAACGCAAAGACGCTCCCGCTCGGGATTGAAGAGTGATATGTCTCCAATGTATCTACTTTTCTCACGCTTTTCCTCTTGTTTTGGACTCTAATTTGCATGATTTGAATGAAACTAACCCCGGACTGGCGCTGTTTTCAGCAGAACTATCATGGTGTTGTTTTTGTGCAGAAATAAAAGTTCTCGGAATGAAACAAAACTTTGCGAGGATTTTTTATGGAATAAAAGAGAAATACTGGAGCCAAGACCCACCAAAGAGGGGCCCCTAGGTGGGCACAACCCACCAGGGCACGCCCCCCTCTCCTGGCGCGCCCAGGTGGGTTGTACCCACCTGGTGGCCCCGCAGACCTCAACCCTGATGCTATAAATTCCTATTTTCGGAGAAAAAAATAAGGGAGAAAGAATTATCGCGTTCCATGAGACGGAGCCACCACCAAGCCCCGTTCTTCCTCGGGAGGGCAGATCTGGAGTCCGTTTGGAGCTCCGGAGAGGGGGATCTTCATTCTTCGTCATCACCAACACATCTCCATCGCCAATTCCATGATCTCCCCACCGGGAGTGAGTAATTCCTTCGTAGGCTCGCTGGTCGGTGAGGAGTTGGATGAGATTCATCATGTAATCGAGTTAGTTTTGTTAGGGCCTGATCCCTAGTATCCACTATGTTCTTAGATTGATGTTGCTATGACTTTGCTATGCTTAATGCTTGTCACTTTGGGCCCGGGTGCCATGAACTCAGATCTGAACCGTTTATGAATTCATCATTATATCCATGTTTTAGATCCAATCTTGCAAGTTATAGTCACCTACTATGTGTTATGATCCAACAGCCCCGGAGTGGCAACAACCGGGCCCACTCTCGGTGATGACCGTAGTTTGAGGAGTTCATGTGTTCACTATGTGTTAATGCTTTGTTCCGGTTCTCTATTAAAAGGAGGCCTTAATATCCCTTAGTTTCCAATATGGACCCCGCTGCCACGAGAGGGTAGGAAAAAGGATGTCATGCAAGTTCTTTTAATAAAGCACATATGACTATTTACAGAATACATGCCTACATTATACCGATGAACTGGAGCTAGTGCCGTATCGCCCTAGGTTATAGCTGTCACATGACGAATATCATCCAACAAGTCACCGATCCAATTGTCGGTTCTATATCCGGCGCATCTCGTAGTAGGGGTCCTAAGCTAGGCGTCTTGGAGCGATGGTAACATGGACATGGGATTTTACCCAGCTTCGGGCTCTCTCGAAGAGATAATACCCTACATGCTGATTTTGATTGTATTGATATGGGTGTAGTACAGAGTACATGTATCTACCACGAGATTGTAGTAATGAATATCAGATTGTATATTGACTAGCCTGGCCTCAGTTTATATATGCACCGAAGGCCTAGGGTTTTGGAGAGTCCTTGGCTTGGGCGCCAAGTCTTGTGGAAACCTCCTTGTATGCGGCATGGGCCGCCCGAAGTGGCCCATGAATGAACCGCCGTGGGGGTCCTCGGCCCTATCCAGCTGGTTGGGGGACAACGTGGTGAGTACCCCCTAGTCCATGACACCGTCAGTAGCCCCCTGTACCAGTCTTCAAGTTGGGGACGCTCCTTGGTTCTTCCGAACTGTTGTTCATCTTCGGATGCCGGTCTTGAAAACTGGTTCAACAAATCTCTCCCATCTTTAATTGAGGATTGTCGAGCTGAATCCGAAGAATGCACACGTCGGGCATCCGAGGAGACCTTTAAGTTTTCGGCCTTCATCAATGCCTTGTTATTTTTTACACCACACCTCGGGTTTGAAGTTGTTCCCGTGCGGCGGTGTCCTCTTGCGTCCGAGCTCCAATGCCGGACTGCATTCGAGGTGTCTTTTTGCAGCCGAGCTCCAACGCCGAACTGCATCCAAGTTCCAACGCCGGACTGTATCCAAGCTCCAACGCCAGACTGTATCCGAGCTCCAACGCCGGACTGTATCCGAGGTGTCATAGATCACCTTGGTTCAAAAAAGTTGAATGAGTTCAACCGAGCTTAATGCCGGAAATGCCATTCATGGAGCCAACCACTTGTATCTGAGCTTTATGCCGGACTGCTTCCGAGGTGATGAACCACCTCGGGCTTGGGATGATTTTTGCAGATATATTTTTCTTGATTGGTGCAATTTATTCTCTGCCGAGATATATAACCAGTAGCCCTCAAGGTGTGTGTCAGTCTAAAACCCGAGATGCACCTGAAGGAAAACATGAAACCGCTAATCCCAGTAGCCCATGAGACCCATGTCGATGCGAGAAATTGGCCTAAGGATCAAATCCTAACTCGGCAGCATACGTAGGAATAGAAACGCGGCGTAATATTTTAGAGAAGATAGTGATCGGCGGACTGGCCCTTGAGAGAGGGTCTTGAGTAGTCGCCATAATGTATTAGCTTGATGTCAGATAGGTTCCAAATGGCGCCTATCATTGTCCGAAGATGCGTTTGCCCATAGTTCGGTCAAGCCAAACATTGAGTACTTTGAATTTTCTACATTGAATAGGCCATGCAGTAGCCCCCGAGCCACTGGTCGGGTGGCAACACCTGATCAGGGGATCGACGTGCCCCTTTAATATTTGTAAATAATAAGTGCGAAGCCCAGTAGCCCCCGAGCCTTAATGTGGGCACGGGTGGCCGAATTAAGGATCGATATCCGTTTGACAGAAAATTTTGTTGTGTTTAACACAAACTTCTCAGAAAGAGAATAAAGATCTCATAAAGGAGTTAGAGCTAACGAAAGCTGAGCTCGCCAAGGTAGGCCTCAAGGGGCCTAATAGATAGGGAATCTGTTGGGGAACGTAGTAATTTCAAAAAAAAATCCTACGCACACACAGGATCATGGTGATGCATAGCAACGAGAGGGGAGAGTGTGTCCACGTACCCTCATAGGACGAAAGCGGAAGCGTTAGCACAACGCGGTTGATGTAGTCGTACGTCTTCACGATCCGACTGATCCAAGTACCGAACGCACGGCACCTCCGAGTTCAGCACACGTTCAACTCGATGACGTCCCGCGAGCTCCGATCCAGGAAAGATTCGCTGGAGAGTTTCGTCAGCACGACGGCGTGATGACGGTGATGATGATGCTACCGACGCAGGGCTTCGCCTAAGCACCGCTACAATATGATCGAGGTGGATTATGGTGGAGGGGGGCACCGCACACGGCTGGGAAAGATCAACAGATCAACTTGTGTGTCTAGAGGTGCCCCTGCCCCCATATATAAAGGAGCAAGGGGGGAGGCCGGCCGGCCCCGTAGGCGCGCCAGGAGGAGGAGTCCTCCTCCTAGTAGGAGTAGGACTCCCCTCTTTCCTACTCCTACTAGGAGGGGGAAAGGAAGGGGGAGAGGGAGAAGGAAAGGGGGCGCCGCCCCCCTCTCCTAGTCCAATTCAGACCAGAGAGGGAGGGGTGCGCGGCCTGCCCTAGGCTAGCCCTCTCTCTCCACTAAGGCCCACTATTTCTCCCGAGGGGGTTCCGGTAACCCTCCGGCACTCCGGTTTTCTCCGAAACCACCCGGAACACTTCCGGTGTCCGAATATAGTCGTCCAATATATCGATCTTCACGTCTCAACCATTTCAAGACTCCTCGTCATGTCCGTGATCATATCCGGGACTTCGAACTACCTTCGGTACATCAAAACACAATAACTCATAATACCAATCATCACAGAACTTTAAGCGTGCGGACCCTACAGGTTCGAGAACTATGTACACATGACCGAGACACGTCTCCGGTCAATAACCAATAGCGGAACCTGGATGCTCATATTGGCTCCCACATATTCTATGAAGATCTTTATCGGTCAAACCCCATAACAACATACGTTGTTCCCTTTGTCATAGGATGTTACTTGCCCGAGATTCGATCGTCGGTATCTCAATACCTAGCTCAATCTCATTACCGGCAAGTTTCTTTACTCATTACGTAATGCATTATCCCGCAACTAACTCATTAGTCACATTCCTTGCAAGGCTTATTGTGATGTGCGTTACCGAGAGGGCCCAAAGATACCTCTCCGACAATCGGAGTGACAAATCCTAATCTCGACCTATGCCTACTCAACAAGTACCATCGGAGACACCTGTAGAGCACCTTTATAATCACCTAGTTACGTTGTGACGTTTGGTAGCACACAAAGTGTTCCTCCGGTAATCGGGAGTTGCATAATCTCATAGTTATAGGAACATGTATAAGTCATGAAGAAAGCAATAGCAGTAAACTAAAACGATCAAGTGCTAAGCTAACGGAATGGGTCAAGTCAATCACATCATTCTCCTAATGATGTGATCCCGTTTATTAAATGACAACTCATGTCTATGGCTAGGAAACTTAACCATCTTTGATCAACGAGCTAGGCAAGTAGAGGCATACTAGTGACACTCTGTTTTGTCTATGTATTCACACATGTATTATGTTTCTGGTTAATACAATTCTAGCATGAATAATAAACATTTATCATGAAATAAGGAAATAAATAATAACTTTATTATTGCCTCTAGGGCATATTTCCTTCAGTCTCCCACTTGCACTAGAGTCAATAATCTAGTTCACATCGCCATGTGATTTATCACCAATAGTTCTCATCACCATGTGATTAGTTCACATCGCCATGTGACTAATATCCAAAGGGTTTTACTAGAGTCAATAATCTAGTTCACATTGCTATGTGATTAACAGCCAAAGAGTACTAAAGTGTGATCATGTTTTGCTTGTGAGAGAAGCTTAGTCAACGGGTCTGTCACATTCAGATCTGTATGTATTTTGCAAATTTCTATGTCTACAATGGTCTGCACGGAGCTAGTTTAGCTAATTGCTCCCACTTTCAATATGTATCCAGATTGAGACTTAGAATCATCTGGATCAGTGTCAAAACTTGCATCGACGTAACCCTTTACGCCGAACCTTTTGTCACCTCCGTAATCGAGAAACATATCCTTATTCCACTAAGGATAATTTTGACCGCTGTTCAGTGATCTACTCCTAGATCACTATTGTACCCCTTGTCAAACTCAGTGTAGGGTATACAATAGATCTGGTACACAGCATGGCATACTTTATAGAACCTATGGCTGAGGCATAGGGAATGACTTTCATTCTCTTTCTATCTTCTGCCGTGGTCGGGCTTTGAGTCTTACTCAATTTTACACCTTGTAACACAGGCAAGAACTCTTTCTTTGACTGTTCCATTTTGAACTACTTCAAAATCTTGTCAAGGTATGTACTCGTTGAAAATACTTATCAAGCGTCTTGATCTATCTCTAAGATCTTGATGCTCAATATGTAAGCAGCTTCACATAGGTCTTTCTTTGAAAAACTCCTTTCAAATACTCCTTTATGCTTTCCAGAAAATTCTACATTATTTCCGATCAACAATATGTCATTCACATATACTTATCAGAAATGCTGTAGTGCTCCTACTCACTTTCTTGTAAATACAGGCTTCACTGCAAGTCTGTATAAAACCATATGCTTTGATCAACTCATCAAAGCGTATATTCCAACTCTGAGATGCTTGCACCAGTCCATAGATGGATCGCTGGAGCTTGCACATTTTGTTAGCACCTTTAGGATCGACAAAACCTTCTGGTTGTATCATATTCAACTCTTCTTTAAGAAATACATTAAGGAATGCAGTTTTGACATCCATTTGCCAGATTTCATAAAATGCCGCAACTGCTAACATGATTCGGATAGACTTTTAAGATACGAGTGAGAAAATCTCATCGTAGTCAACACCTTGAAATTGTCAAAAACATTTTGCGACAATTCAAGCTTTGTAGATAGTAACACTACTATCAGCGTCCGTCTTCCTCTTGTAGATCCATTTATTCTCAATGGCTT
The DNA here is from genome assembly GCF_018294505.1 of Triticum aestivum. NCBI lineage: Eukaryota > Viridiplantae > Streptophyta > Magnoliopsida > Poales > Poaceae > Triticum > Triticum aestivum. Next base: position 382,910,188 of record NC_057811.1, on the reverse strand, counting down.
GCCGATCATCGGGCAAGTCAACCAAAGTCCATACTTTGTTCTCATACATGGATCCCATCTCAAATTTCATGGCCTTAAACCATTTTGCAGAATCTGGGCTCATCATCGCTTCCTCATAGTTCGTAGGTTCGTCATGGTCAAGTAACATGACCTCCAGAATAGGATTACCGTACCACTCTGGTGCGGACCGTACTCTGGTTGACCTACGAGGTTCGGTAGTAACTTGATCTGAAGTTTCATGATCATCATCATTAATCTTCCTCACTAATTGGTGTAGACATCACTAGAACTGATTTTTGTGATGAACTATTTTCCAATTCGGGAGAAGGTACAATTACCTCATCAAGTTCTACTTTCCTCCCACTCACTTCTTTCGAGAGAAACTCCTTCTCTAGAAAGGATCCATTCTTAGCAATGAATGTCTTGCCTTTGGATCTGTGAAAGAAGGTGTACCCAACTGTCTCCTTTGGGTATCCTATGAAGACACATTTATCCGATTTTGGGTTTGAGCTTATCAGGATGAAACTTTTTCACATAAGCATCGCAACCCTAAACTTTAAGAAACAACAACTTCGGTTTCTTGCCAAACCACAGTTCATATCATCTCAACGGATTTAGATGGTGCCTTATTTAATGTGAATGCAGCTGTCTCTAATGCATAACCCCAAAATGATAGTGGTAAATCGGTAAGAGACATCATAGATTGCACCATATCTAATAAAGTATGGTTACGATGTTCGGACACACCATTATGCTGTGGTGTTCCAGGTGGCGTGAGTTGCGAAACTATTCCGCATTTTTTCAAATGAAGACCAAACTCGTAACTTAAGTATTCTCCTCCACGATCAGATCGTAGAAACTTTATTTTCTTGTTACGATGATTTTCCACTTCACTCTGAAATTATTTGAAAGTTTCAAATTTTCAAATCATGTGTGAAGGTCAGAAAATAACGATACCTGCCGCGGGCCTCAACACTCATCGGACTGCATACATCAGTATGTATTATTTCCAACAAGTCTGTTGCTCGCTCCATTGTTCCGGAGAACGGAGTCATAGTCATCTTGCCCATGAGGCATGGTTCGCAAGCATCAACTGATTCATAATCAAGTGATTCCAAAAGCCCATCAGCATGGATTTTCTTCATGCTCTTTACACCAATATGACTTAAACGGCAGTGCCACAAATAAGTTGCACTATCATTATTAACGTTGCATCTTTTGGCTCCAATATCATGAATATGTGTATCACTGCAATCGAGATCCAACAAACCATTTTCATTGGGTGTATGACCATAGAAGGTTTTATTCATGTAAACAGAACAACAATTATTCTCTAACTTAAATGAATAACCGTATTGCAATAAACATGATCAAATCATATTCATGCTCAACGCAAACACCAAATAACATTTATTTAGGTTCAACACTAATCCCGAAAGTATAGGGAGTGTGCATGATGATCATATCAATCTTGGAACTACTTCCAACACACATCGTCACTTCACCCTTAACTAGTTTCTGTTCATTCTGCAACTCCCGTTTCGAGTTACTACTTTTAGCAACTGAACCAGTATCAAATACCGAGGGGTTGCTATAAATACTAGTAAAGTATACATCAATAACATGTATATCAAATATACCTTTGTTCACTTTGCCATCCTTCTTATCCGCCAATTACTTGGGGTAGTTCCACTTCCAGTGACCAGTTCCTTTGCAGTAGAAGCACTTAGTCTCAGGCTTAGGTCCAGACTTGGGCTTCTTCACTTGAGCAGCAACTTGCTTGCCGTTCTTCTTGAAGTTCCCCTTCTTCCCTTTGCCCCTTTTCTTGAAACTAGTGGTCTTGTCAACCATCAACACTTGATATTTTTCTTGATTTCTACCTTTGCCGATTTTAGCATCGCGAAGAGCTTGGTAATTGTTTTCGTCATCCCTTGCATATTATAGTTCATCACGAAGTTCTATTAACTTGGTGACAGTGACTAGAGAACTTTGTCAATTACTATCTTATCTGGAAGATTAACTCCCACTTGATTCAAGCAATTGTAGTACCCAGAAAATCTGAGTACATGCTCACTGGTTGAGCTATTCTCCTCCATATTTTAGCTATAGAACTTGTTGGAGACTTCATATCTCTCAACTCGGGTATTTTCTTGAAATATTAACTTCAACTCCTGGAACATCTCATATGGTCCATGACATTCAAAACATCTTTGAAGTCCCGATTCAAAGCCGTTAAGCATGGTGCACTAAACTATCAAGTTGTCATCATATTGAGCTAGCCAAACGTTCATAACGTCTGCATCTGCTCCTGCAATAGGTCTGTGTAGCAATGAGGATAAACCTCAGATCACGGACCCAGTCCGCATCATTGCTACTATCATCTTTCAACTTAGTTTTCTCTAGGAACATATATAAAACATAGGGAAGCAACAACGCGAGCTATTGATCTATAACATTATTTGCAAAATACTATCAGGACTAAGTTCATGATAAATTAAAGTTCAATTAATCATATTACTTAAGAACTCCCACTAAGATAGACATCCCTCTAATCATCTAAGTGATCACGTGATCCAAATCAAGTAAACCATGTCCGATCATCACGTGAGATGGAGTAGTTTTCAATGGTGAACATCACTATGTTGGTCATATCTACTATATGATTCACGCTCGACCTTTCGGTCTCCAGTGTTCCGAGGCCATATCTGCATATGCTAGGCTCGTCAAGTTTAACCCGAGTATTCCCGCGTGTGCAAAACTGGCTTGCACCCATTGTAGATGAACGTTGAGCTTATCACACCCAATCATCACGTGGTGTCTCGGCACGACGAACTTTGGCAACGGTGATACTCATGGAGAACACTTTTACCTTGAAATTTAGTGAGAGATCATCTTATAATGCTACCGTCAATCAAAGCAGAATAAGATGCATAAAGGATAAACATCACATGCAATCAATATATGTGACATGATATGGCCATCATCATCTTGTGCCTTTGGTATCCATCTCCAAAGCATCGTCATGATCTCCATCGTCACTGGCATGACACCATGATCTCCATCATCTTGATCTATATCAATGTGTCGTCACATGGTCGTCTCGCCAACTATTGCTCTTGCAACTATTGCTATCGCATAGCGATAAAGTAAAGCAATTATTTGGCGCTCGCATCTTATGCAATAAAGAGACAACCATAAGGCTTCTGCTAGTTTCCGATAACTTCAACAAAACATGATCATCTCATACAATAAATATAGCATCATGCCTTGACCATATCACATCACAACATGCCCTGCAAAAACAAGTTAGACGTCCTATTCTTTGTTGTTGCAAGTTTTACGTGGCTGCTACGGGCTGAGCAAGAACCGTTCTTACCTACGCATCAAAACCACAACGATATTTCGTCAAGTTAGTGTTCTTTTAACCTTCAACAAGAACCGGGTGTAGTCACACTCGGTTCAACTAAAGTTGGAGAAACTGACACCCGCCATCCACCTGTGTGCAAAGCACATCGGTAGAACCAGTCTCGCGTAAGCGTACGCGTAATGTCGGTCTGGGTCGCTTCATCCAACAATACCGCCGAACCAAAGTATGACATGGTGGTAAGCAGTAGACTTGTATCGCCCAAAACTCACTTGTGTTCTACTCGTGCATATAACATCTACGCAATAACCTGGCTCGGATGCCACTGTTGGGGAACGTAGTAATTTCAAAACATTTCCTACGCACACACAGGATCATGGTGATGCATAGCAACGAGAGGGGAGAGTGTGTCCACATACCCTCGTAGACCGAAAGCGGAAGTGTTAGCACAACGCGGTTGATGTAGTCGTACGTCTTCACGATCCAACCGATCCAAGTACCGAACACACGGCACCTCCGAGTTCAGCACACGTTCAACTCGATGACGTCCCGCGAGCTCCGATCCAGCAAAGCTTCGCCGGAGAGTTTCATCAGCACGATGGCGTGATGACGGTGATGATGATGCTACCGACGCAGGGCTTCGCCTAAGCACCACTACGATATGATCGAGGTGGATTATGGTGGAGGGGGGCACCGCACATGGCTGGGAAAGATCAACAGATCAACTTATGTGTCTAGAGGTGCCCCTGCTCCCGTATATAAAGGAGCAAGGGGGGAGGCCGGCCGGCCCCTGTAGGCACGCCAGGAGGAGGAGTCCTCCTCCTAGTAGGAGTAGGACTCCCCTCTTTCCTACTCCTACTAGGAGGGGGAAAGGAAGGGGGAGAGGGAGAAGGAAAGGGGGGCGCCGCCCCCCTGCCCTAGGCCAGCCCTCTCTCTCTCCACTAAGGCCCATAAGGCCCACTATTTCTCCTGGGGGGGTTCCGGAAACCCTCCGGCACTCCGGTTTTCTCCGAAACCACCCGGAACACTTCCGGTGTCCGAATATAGTCGTCCAATATATCGATCTTTATGTCTCGACCATTTCGAGACTCCTCGTCATGTCTGTGATCATATCCGGGACTCCGAACTATCTTCAGTACATCAAAACACAATAACTCATAATACCAATCGTCACCGAACTTTAAGCGTGCGGACCCTACGGGTTTGAGAACTACGTAGACATGACCGAGACACGTCTTCGGTCAATAACCAATAGCGAAACCTGGATGCTCATATTGGCTCCCACATATTCTACGAAGATCTTTATCGGTCAAACCGCATAACAACATACGTTGTTCCCTTTGTCATCGGTATGTTACTTGCCCGAGATTCGATCGTCGATATCTCAATACCTAGCTCAATCTCGTTACCGGCAAGTCTCTTTACTCGTTACGTAATGCATTATCCCGCAACTAACTCATTAGTCACATTGCTTGCAAGGCTTATTGTGATGTGCATTACCGAGAGGGCCCAGAGATACCTCTCCGACAATCAGAGTGACAAATCCTAATCTCGATCTATGCCAACTCAACAAGTACCATCGAAGACACCTGTAGAGCACCTTTATAATCACCCAGTTACGTTGTGATGTTTGGTAGCACAAAAAGTGTTCCTCCGGTAATCGGGAGTTGCATAATCTCATAGTTATAGGAACATGTATAAGTCATGAAGAAAGCAATAACAGTAAACTAAAATGATCAAGTGCTAAGATAACGGAATGGGTCAAGTCAATCACATCATTCTCCTAATGATATGATCCCGTTTATCAAATGACAACTCATGTCTATGGATAGGAAACTTAACCATCTTTGATCAACGAGCTAGTCAAGTAGAGGCATACTAGTGACACTCTGTTTTGTCTATGTATTCACACATGTATTATGTTTCCGGTTAATACAATTCTAGCATGAATAACAAAAATTTATCATAAAATAAGGAAATAAATAATAACTTTATTATTGCCTCTAGGGCATATTTCCTTCAAAATCAATGCCAATAAGGAACTATGAGAGCGTTATGTCAGCTGCTCGGGTGCCTCAAAGAGACTATGCCATTGACTCTTTAAAAGATTGGCCGCGAAAAATGTGATTTTTGCTCACAATTTATGTGTAATGATTCTATGTACCCAAGTACTTTACATCATTAATGCTCAGATCTGCATTGTACAAAACTTTGTTGACCAACCATCGGTTTCAACCTCCTCGGCCAGTAGCCCGGGAGTGTTTGTCCCACTTTATAAAGCCTTTATGAGGGAAAAGATTTACGACAAACAAGGCAATCCGGCCATACGGTTTTATAAACAAAGGTATGCGGAGAGATATGCTATATTGCTATTAAACGCAAGAAACGTCTTCCAAAGAAAATAATCCCGCTATCGGTTCCTTTCTTTGGGTTGTCATGCCAAGCATGATGATGAAACCTCAGCTCCGATCAATGTGGGAGCAAAATATTGAGGATTTAGTTTGGGGAAAGTTCCCGAACTATGTGGTCTTTAGCGAACCTAAATTTTCACTTCCGTCGTTGCCGACCAATTATATCCTTTAAGATGGCTAGCTTTTGGCTTCACCCAGTCTGAGGTACTAACCCGGATGACCCGGTAGTAACAAGCACAGAGGTGCTCCCTTTACTTCCTAGCCGAACAATCGAGAACGTAGGGGTAAGCACAGGAGCCAGGCAACCCAGGTTGGCCAAAATATTAAGTCAAATTAATGCATATTCATGGCTTTATAACGATGATTACGGAAGGCAACCCTCGTATATTAAATACAAACGCCGATGATGTTTTTATTTTGACTCCGTTGCGACCGTTTATCAGTTGAAAGTGGCCCATCGTCGGCTTCCACCCCTTGTAGATGCTACACAGGGTTTTTCTACAATAACAAAACAACCCTTAGCCGACGTCTCGGTGCCCGAAGGCGGTTGTGTTAGCGGAAACGAGGCAATCAGATATGCGGGATTTATTACTTTCACTTAGTCATAGGAGCTTAAAGTTGGGAGGCTAGTTACTAGCCCCAGTTAGTGTTCGGCGTCAACCAATGTCAGGCCGTTAACATTTCGGCCAATGTTATGAACGGCCCATCATTTAACACGGGGTGACCTCCATCGATCTTAACACAGTCATCGGATCGCTGACCAGTTTACACTTATTGTGACAGTCAGTTTTCGGCTTTCTCCACTAAGGCGCTTAACCATGCGAGCTGGAAGCACAATCGTAGTGGTTCTCCCTTTGCACACCTAGCCGAACAAAGCGGAACGTAGGAGGCAAGCACTGGAGCCGGGAAACCCAACTATTGACCGAAGACACAATTCGAAACCGATGCATATATAGCAATATCCGAGAATGTTTTTGCCGAATCTCTAAAGGTGTCCAGCGTTGCACTGCGAGACTAATGCTGGAAACACACAAATAGTTTAAAAGTGCCATAGGCTTGGAAAATCAAAAAACTGCAGTAAAAACTTGACGTCCGAACTAGATCGAGTGTTCGGTGCCAATCCGAAAATTGGTCTTAGAAAAAAATGTGCTTCTGTCATGCTTTAACATGACACATCCTATCTCAAGACTTCAAGCGGGTCAGCCTACTTCTTCAAGCTCCTTATCCTGAAGGCGGAGTACTTCTCGTTATGTCAGTTTAGCAAACTAAACTCTAGCGGATTTGAGAGAGAAATTAGGCTCCGCGGCTATTGACCACACACTCGCGTCGAAAAAAGGAGTGATAGAAAAAGACTTTGCAACGACTAGGAAGAATAACACTTATTATAAAACAGCTCATATAAATTTAAGAGCCCCCAGTTAACATGGGAAAGGAAGTTTCTTTTAATGAACAACGTATGTGAGCACGGTCGAACCGAACACAAATTAAATGTGAGCACTTTGAGCCTGAAAGCAACTTAGCTGGTTAATGTGTTCGGCATTGATGACGCGGTCTGAGCTTGGTGCGGGACAAGGTTCCAGCCCCCAGGCTAGTCCTGAGGTGGCCGAGCGGGGAGCTCGACATTCTGAAGTGGCGATACAGCAAGGACGCTGTGGAGAGGTGAAGCCCGTAGTAATTTGGTCATCGGAGGCGAGACAATGACATCGGCAGACCGAAGTGACCACGTGACGCAGTCGAAATTCATTACCTGCACACATAAAACAGTGCGAGCAAGAAACAATAATAATTGAGAAAGAATTATTTTTGCATAATTAACCAGGTAAGTTTGGCCTGATATGCATGTAGCAATTGTTGTGAAAGAACCGCCCCAGAGTACTCATACAACTTCGTATGGAAGGTACCACCTAGGCTGCTTGTTGCATCAATCCAATCTCGATGAACGAGAAGCAACTGGTAGTGCTAATTACATCAGGGAAGCACATGAAAGTGAGACCATTAGTTAAAGTGTAGACGGCCTCCAAAATTAATTAAATAATAGAAAAAGGAAAAATCAAATCTCCCTGTGACTGCGCTGAGATTGGTTTGGCGTGATCAACGCAGGCTGGACGACAACGTCGGATTGCCGAGGTGGCAGCGTGACGTAGTCAAGGTTGATTATCTGGCGCGAGGTCAATATCAACATTGGTCAACATGCCGAGGTGACAACGAGAGACTGGCCCGACTGACGCCGTGTACGAGGGTCGGAAAATTTTCTCTGCAAAAATAATGCAGCACAAAAGAACAGAAAATATTCTCCATATAATAATTTATGTGCTAAACAAATAGTTAAGAAAAGTAAAACCTGGACAGCGATGATCGTGGAGGACCGAAGCAAATAAAGAAACATCGGTAGAACATTGATCTTGTCCGAAGTAGTGCTAGCTGGACCGCTAGCATTCATCAATACGTGAAGTAGTGCTTGTAGATTATATCACAAGGACCGTGCTTGCAAAACAAGTATTTAATTAGGTTAGAAATACTCTGGGCCTATGCACTTTTCGAAAAGGATTACTAGGAACTGCTAGCAGCCGACAAAGAGCCGAATTAAAAAGGAAAAAATAATTAAATCTCCTTGTGGGTTGCCGCATAGCTGAATTCGTGTTAGCTACGGGCGCTGCTCCGCGTGGACTGTACGTAGACGTAGCGCAGTGGCAGCACGATGAAACATGATTTCGCAGGAAGATCTCATTGTGGCCACAAATTAGCTAACCTGTGTAGAGAAAATAACACTGGCCCAAGCAATAATTCCAAGGAGAAAAGATACTACGCACTAAAAATAGTTCAGAGAGGTAGCACCTGGCAGTAATATAAGTGGCTGGCCAGATCAAAGACGGACGAAGCGAAGTCTGATGAATAGTTGTCCGGCCGCAGACGCAAAGTTGGTCGGATCACAAGTAGGAAGCGACAAAGTCGTCCGCCAGTCGATCTCCATACGAGAGAGCTGAGTTGATCCATCAAACCTCGGGAGAAGCACTTCCTTAATGATCAGTGGCACTTCAAAGCAAATTTGAACCGTGATCACACCTCGAAAATTGCAAAACAATTAGTACCATGCATGCTTACATGCATGGAATACAAACTAGTTATTAGAGTAGTCTATTTCCTCAAGGCTTAATTGAATAAGGAAGAGAGAGAGAGAGGAATTGGATCTCCTTGATGATCTCCTAGTGCACATGGCAATTTTGGGGGAGAAAGGACAACTTTGAATAATCTGTCCACGTGAGGCTGCAGCCATGCACCGGATTTGATTTTCTTGTCGATTGCCGAACAGAACCTGGCGTCTCCGAAAACAACCACATACGCTACTGTTTATCTTGATCTCCGCGTACGGCACTTTCACTTGATCCTAAGTAGACAAGCGGGCCGAAAAGACATGACAGGACAACATGCCTCAGCTCGATGTGCATCGCGCAGATTGCGCAGTGGAGATCGGGGTGTGCGGCGTTTGCGTGACTATCTTTTGATCCCGACTTCCAGACGAGGGCAAAAATCGATCTGTAAAAGAATTGCACACGGCGACGTAGATAATTTGCAAACAAACTGATCTATGTAAAATGAAATAAACTGAAAGTATAACACCTGATTTGGCGTCAGTAGAAGACCCATTGAACCGCGACGACCGCCTAGCAGGCTCTCAACGAAAGCACCAATGTCTGTTCTATATCCGGCGTATCTCGTAGGACGGGTCCTAAGCTAGGCATCTTGGAGCGATGGTAACATGGACACGGGATTTTACCCAGCTTCGGGCTCTCTCGAAGAGATAATACCCTACATGCTCCTTTTGATTGTATTGATATGGGTGTAGTACAGAGTACATGTATCTACCATGAGATTGTAGTAATGAATATCAGATTGTCTATTGACTAGCCTGGCCTCGGTTTATATATGCACCGAAGGCCTAGGGTTTTGGAGAGTCCTTGGCTTGGGTGCAAAGTCTTGTGGAAACCTCCTTGTATGCGGCATGGGCTGCCCGAAGTGGCCCATGAATGAACCGCCATGGGGGTCTTTGGCCCGATCCAGCTGGCCGGGGGACAACATGGTGAGTACCCCCTAGTCCATGACACCGTCACCAATGCCTACGAATTTATCTTATATTGTTTCTGTTAAGTTACTACCGCTATCATCACTATTACACTTGCTACAAAATACTGCTATCACTATTACTATTACCGTTGCTGCTGTCACTACTATCAAAACTATCATATTACTTTGCCACTGATTACTTGCTGCAGATAATTAATCTCCAGGTGTGGTTGGATTGACAACTCAGCTGCTAATACCTTCAAATATTCTTTGGCTCCCCTTGTGTCGAATCTATAAATTTGTTTTGAATACTCTACCCTCGAAAACTGTTGCGATCCCTTATACTTGTGGGTTATCAAGACCTTTTTCTGGCGCCGTTGCCGGGGAGCATAGCTATATTTGTTGAGTCACTTGGGATTATTATCATATTATCACTATGAAGAATCTGAAGGATCCAAAGAGTAAGATATTTCTCTCAAAGACGAGGGGAGGTAAGGAACTGCCATCCAGTTTTGCTTTATATTCACCTTCTGTTATGAGTAAACTTGCAACACCACCACATGCTATCAATTCTAATGTGTCGCAAGTTATTGATGATGCTACTTATGCTATGGATAATGCTTATGATGATGCAAATACCTTGCTTGATAATGATGATGTGCCACTTGGTGAATTTCTTGATGAACAAATTGCTAGAGCAATACAACATGATGTTGTTGAATTTGATGATGAGGTTGAAACTGAAACTCCTGAAACACCTGCTAGAACTGCCTTCCTAGATATGAATTGCCTAAGGTACCGGAAGGTTATGTTATGAATGAGGAGACAACTAGAGATATTCTTGCTTGTAAGGATAGAGATGATCTAGAGAAATTACTATGCAAGTATAAAGAAAAATCTTTGAATGCTAGAATGAAGTATGATCCTAAGTTTGCTACTTCACCTATCTTTATTGATGATAAGGATTATGAATTCTTTGTCGACCCAGAGTTAATTACTTTGGTTGAATCTGATCCTTTCCATGGTTATGAAACTGAAACTGTTGTGGCACATCTTACTAAGTTGAATGATATAGCCACCTTTTTTACTCATGATGAGAAGACTCGCTATTACTTTATTCTCAAATTATTTCCTTTCTCATTAAAGGGTGATGCAAAAGTTTGGTACAATACTCTTACCCCTGGTTGTGTGTGTAGTCCCCAGGATATGATTTATTACTTCTCTGAAAAATATTTTCCTGCTCATAAGAAACAAGCTGCCTTACAGGAAATATTTAACTTTGTTCAAACTACAGAAGAGAGTCTCCCACAAGCTTGGGGGAGGCCTTGCCAGTTACTTAATGCTTTGCCTGATCATCCTCTTAAGAAAAATGAAATACTTGATATCTTCTATAATGGACTAACCGATGCTTCTAGGGACTTCCTAGATAGTTGTGCTGGTTGTGTTTTCAGGGAACGAACTATTGCTCAAGCTGAATGATGATTGGACTCTTCCTGAACCACCGGCTAAACTCACTCTGAAGAAGAGGGGTATATTATATCTTAGTCCTGAAGATATGCAAGAGGCAAAGAAATCTATGAAGGAAAAAGGTATTAAAGCTGAGGATGTTAAAAATTTACCTTCTATTGAAGAAATACATGGACTTAATACACCACCACTGCCTAAGGTGGTAGAGGTAAATTCTCTAATGAAGTTCAATGAAAATGATAATCCTCACAATATGCATCCTAGTCAATGCCTTTATGAGTTTGAAAACTACATTAGAAAACAAGATCACATCAATGCAAATGTTATGAAACAATTGAAATACAATTATGATATGATTGCTCGCTCGAGTTTCTTGTTATTTATAATCTCAAATGATGTTAGAGGTGTTGGAAAACATGCTTCTGTGGTACAAACCCAACTAGAACAAGTTGCTAAATCACAAAGAGAATTGCTTGATGAAATGAATAATAATATACATGACTTTGCTGTTAGAGTTGCAACTAGAGGAGGTAAAATGACTCAGGAACGACTTTATCCTGAAGGACACCCAAAAAGAATTGAACAAGACTCATAAGAAAGAACACTAGTACACCTAGTCCTTCTAAGAAGAAAACTGATAGGACTTTGCATGCTTCTAGTAAACCTGAAATAGAAAAAACCTGATAATGAGAATGAAATTTCTATCTCTCATGCTGAAACTCAATCTGGTAATGAACATCCACCTAGTGATAATGAAAAAGATAATGCTGATGTTCATGAAGACACTCAACCAAATGAAAAAGAACCAGATAATGATGTTGAGATAGAACCACCTGTTGATCTTGATAACCCACAACCTAAGAATAAAAGGTATGATAAAAGTGACTTTGTGGCTAGAAAACACGGTAAAGAAAGAGAAACGTGGGTTCAAAAACCTATGCCTTTTCCACCCAAGTCAACTAAAAAAGAATGATGATGAAGAATTTGAATGCTTTGCTGAAATGCTGAGGCCAGTCTTTTTGCGTACTCGCTTGACTGATATCTTGCAAATGCCTCCTTATGCAAAGTATATGAAAGACATCATCACCAATAAGAGAAAAATACCGGAAGCTGAAATCTCCACTATGCTGGCTAATTATACTTTCAAAGATGGAGTACCTAAAAAACTTGGAGATCCAGGTATACCAACTATACCTTGCTCTATCAAAAAGAATTATGTGAAAACTGCCTTGTGTGATTTAGGAGTTGGTGTTAGTGTTATGCCTTTCTCTTTACATAAAAGACTTGACTTGAATAAACTCACACCTACTGAAATATATTTGCAAATGGCTGACAAATCAACTGCCATACCTATCGGTATCTGTGAGGATGTGCCCGTTGTTGTTGCTAATGTTACTATTTTGACTGACTTTGTTATACTTGAGATGCCCGAGGACGACAACATGTCGATTATCCTTGGTAGACCCTTCTTGAATACTGCAGGGGCTGTTATTGATTGCAATAAAAGCAAGGTCACTTTTCATATTAATGGTAATGAGCATATGGTGCACTTTCCGAAGAAACAATTCCAAGTGAATGGTATTAATGTTATTGAAAAATCTCCGACAATCACCATTGGAAGTTTTCAAATACCTCTACCTCCTGTCAAAAAGAAATATGAAATGCTTATTGTTGGGGAGATGCATATCCACATTGAGGTAACTTCGTGATTTACGAAAGTTCTTCGGTTTCATGCTAATCGGAAGTGGTTGTTAATAAGACCTGATCAACCTTATTAATGAATCATTTTTGAGCGGTATGAAGTTGATGAATTTAGTAAGCACTACCTTCTGTCCCTACTTTTTGTTTTTTGTTTATTAGTTAAATAAAATAAAATGCCATGTTTTGTCTGTTTTCTGTATTTTTCGTGCAATAAAAGAATGACCCAAAAATAAAAGTTCTCAGAATGCCCTAAAAATTTTATACGATTTTTTTATGAATATTTCTGAATTTTTGGTGCAAATAATACCAGAGGGAGGTGCACCAGGTGGGCACAATCCACCTGGGTGCGCCAGGGCCCCCAGGCGCGCCCTGGTGGGTTGTGGTCCCCACGTGGGCCCCCTCACTTATCTCTTTAGCCCACATCATCACTTACCTCTAGAAAAAATCTCCATTGCTCTCTCTCCCGTGTTCTTGAGCTCAAACCCGCGGATTTCGATCTCTTTGCTCTAAGCTCCGTTTCCGAAACTATTTCGAGGGATTGTTACTTGGAAAAATTGTACGCGGACATGAATATCTTCAGGAAGTTTGGCTCTAAGAAGAGCTCCAAGGGTATTATTGGGGAGTCTTCTGACAGTGATCTCCACCCTCGGAGGTTGGCGGAGGTACGACCATGCGAATGGCCGCACACCCCGTTCCTGGAAGAGGCTGGAATTCTTCCGGAGTTCATGCAATATATTGCTGATGCCGGCCTCACTGACTTCATCGCAGATGAGTGTGACCAGCACCAAATCCTCACAAAATTTTTTGTTCAGAGCTTTACTTTCTTGCCTAGAAATAATCATCCTGAAGTGAGCTTTGATTTATATGCTGAAAACCATTAGATACCACTTACTGAATTTTGTGACATATGCATGATCCCTTCTGATTGGAGCTTGGCTGAGCCTAGGCCGGCTGGGTTTGAGGACTTTTATCACACTTTGACTGTGGGAGATGAGAGAGGGGTGTCAGCCACCACGGCTGTTAGCTTACACTTTCCTGCTATACATTATTTTGCTTTATTTGTTGCTAAGTGTCTGCTTGCTAGAAAGAAAGTAGGTGCGCTCAGCGCACCAGACTCTGCTGTTTTACGCAGGGCACTGGAGGGCAACAACACGCATAGCTTGGGAGCTATCGTGGCTCGTCGCCTGCATCTTAATAAATCCCAGGGTAAAATACATGGTGGAATTTTTGCCACTCGTTTGGCGGCTCGATTCAATGTTGAGATACGCCCTCATGATTACCCTCTGACCAAGGTTTACCTAGACCGTGCAGCCATGGAACACCATCACTTTCTTGCACATGATCGTCCAAACATCGCCATTCCTTACAACCTGGTCTATAGCGTTAAAACTCGTGATGTTATTCCATTGCATGCACCTGCTTTGTTTGATTCTGTCGGATTTCGGGTTCCGGCAAAACCCTTGAGCTTCGAACACTGGGGTGCGCACGAAGATCTCTCCTCCCTCTAGCTCTCACCCTCACCGTGATCTCAAGGCTCAGCGTGTCGAACCCACAGAACAAGAGACACAAGGTTTATACTGGTTCGGGCCACCGATGTGGTGTAATACCCTACTCCAGTGTGGTGTGGTGGATTGCCTCTTGGGCTGGGGATGAACAGTTACAAGGGAAGAACGGACTCCTAATGAGACGTGCTCTTATGCTTGGTAAGCTTGTGTGGATGAGGATGATCTGAATGATCCGTCCTTTGCTACGATGGTGGCTAGTCCTATTTATAGAGGCCCTGGTCCTCTTCCCAAATATTGAGCGGGAAGGGATGCCACAACAGCCAAATTCGAAGGGAGACAACTAGTACAAGTTATCCTGACTAAAGGTGGTCTTCGCCTGCCAAAGGCTCTGGTGGTGACGCCGTCTTGGGCTCCATGGTGACCTCTGTCCTGTCGTCCTGCTGGTCTTGGTCTCGTTGCACTGACATGGAAACCTTTGTCTGATGCCTCGGGACTCCTCGCCTGCGCTTGCCTCTTTAGAACCAAAGAGGAAACGAGGACACTGCGCGCCGGCGCTCGCCTGGCCCCGGTCTTCATGGCTTACGTCACAGGAACCTCGCGAGGTACCCCTTGCCTTGATCTCTCCGCCCCTCGCGAGCCAGCCTGGTGAGGCCGCCCCCGAGGAGGTCTCGCGTCGTCCGCCTCGCGAGGCTCGGCCCCTCGCGAGGGTCTTGAGTGTTTGCTGGTGAAGATGGTCCGTACGGGGCCGCTGGTGGAGCCACGCCGTGGGCCGCAGGCAGGCAAGTCTGGGGACCCCCGTTCCCAGGACGCCGACAGTAGCCCCCAGGCCCAAGGCGCGCTCGGACTTGGCTTCGAGGTGAAGCCAAGGGGCAAGTGCGAAGCGCCGCGGGCCCCACAGCCTGCGGCCTTGGTCGACGCGTGGCAATTGATTGGACGTGGGCGTCTCCACTTCCCCACACTACCTCGGCAACTGCCCGACTGACAAAAGACTGGCACGGGCAACGCTTGCCTTCATTGCTTTCCTTCGTCTTGCTCTAGATCCCCTTTCTCGCTCCTTGCTTCCGAAATCTCCAGATCTGCTTCCGTTCTCTTCCGAGCCAGCGACCAATGGCGCCCCGAAAGGTCAAGGCTACTTCGCCGCCCTCCTGGTACGAGCCGGCTCTCGACGTGCCCAATGTCTCGGAGAAGAACCTCACCGCCACGCATCTACTAACGGCGGGGGAGAACAATGAGAAGGGTAAGACCGAGCTCCGGGCTGGCTCCGCCGAGCTGGAGGCTCCACGGAGCACCTTCTACCCCTTCTTCATGAGCAGCGTCGTCGCGGGGCTGGTTCCCCCCTTCACCGACTTCTTCTACGCCGTCCTCAGCCATTACAGGCTGCAGGCCCTTCATCTTCATCACAGCTCTGTTCTTCTCCTGTCGATCTTTGCCTTCTACTGTGAGGCGTATGTCGGGGTGTTGCCGTCCGTGGCTCTGCTGCGCCACTTCTTCTTCCTCCAGATCAATGACGGCCACACCTCAGGGTGTGCCAACTTCATCGCGGCCGGCAAGGCCAACGCGATCTCGAAGGCTGGAAAGAAGGCCGAGGGCTTCAGGAGCAAGTGGGTCATGATGGATGCCAAGTGCGTCCACCCACGGTTGACACTACCAACGGAGATGCCCCAGTCCGACGAAGGGTGGCTCTGCGCGAAGCTTACTGATGACCGGGCGAAGCCAGTGCTGGAGAAGATGACCGCCGACCTAAAGCCAGGCAACGCGAAGGCGGCGAAGATGACGGGGGCTATGCTCCTGAGGGAATTCCTGATGCTGCGTGTGGCTCCGCTCCAGGCGCGCTCACGCCCCTTTGTGGATGCTTGGGGGCGAAGAAGATAAGCTTCGCTTGAGTCCGGAGGCCTTGTCTGAAGAAGAGCTGGCTGTGGCTCTCCGCCTCTTGGTCGGGGACGGCCAGGAGTATCCGCCGAGTGCCTTCGTTCCCTTGTTCCATCGCAAGGACGGGGCACAGGTCGCGGCCGCCATGCCCACCTTTGACGAGCGCGGGCTAGTGCCGCCGGCGCCCCCTGGGGTCCCGGTGGCGACGACGCCGGTGGTCGTGTCTTCTGGCGATTCCCGTTGGGAGGAGGAAGAGGAGGAGGACGAGGAGCGCGACTCGGAGGCGACTCCAAAGGGGATGGGGGATACCTCCCCCTTGCGCAAGGCTGACATCCTCCGCACCCTGCCTGATGATGATGATGATGAGGCTGATGTCCCCCCGGAGAGAGAGGAGCCGCCCGTGGCTGGGGGCTCCTCGAGGCCCAAGGCCATCCCCTGGAGGAGGCCACCGGCCGAGGTTCCGAAGGGGCAGGTCGGCGCTGATCTTCCGAGACGACGCTCCTGCTCCGACACTGCCTGGAGCTGCTTTCGGCCGATCTGCTGCCCCTTCTTTCGTTCCTGGAGCCTGCGCACCCGCGCCTCAGGCTGCGAGGCTCTCAGGCTTCAAGCTTAAGAAGCGGAGGGACTACGCCGCGGTGGACCCGTAAGTGCTCTTGTTCTGCCTTGTTCTTACTTCTACTACTGATTCTTGACGCTTCTCCGTTGTGCAATTAGGCCGACGCCTGTGCCGAAGAAGAGGAAGGAGGAAGTGGTGGCATCGCTCGAGACCAAATCGCCTGCGGCGGCTGCACCCCCCTCCGCGAGGAAGTGCAGCAACAACGCTCGTGCTTCTCCGGCCCGGTCGTCCTCACGAGGCTTAGGGGAGCGTCCTTAGGAGGAGGCAGCCCCAGTAGCCCCGCTGGCTCCGGAGGTGCCAACGTCCGGCTCGGTTGCCGAGGTCCCCAAAGCTCAGGAGCTTCCAGCCTCCCAGGCCATGGCAATGACGTCGCCTCCTCCCCCTTCTGCCGCACTGCTATCTCCGGGTCCTTCCGCCTCTCCTGACGTCCTGGAGCACGCTCTTTCCGTGATGACCCTGCTGCGAGAAGATCTTCAGGGCGCCGATCTCCGCCTGGTAGCCGGGCGCCTGGAGCTGGTCTCTGGCTGGCTTCACTCAGACGTGTCCGTTCGGGCGGCGCTGAGCCAGGCAGCAGCAACCTCCGAGAAGGACAGGCATGCCGCCACCCAGGCCGCGGCCGCTCGCGAGGTGGCGCTGAAGGACGTCGGGGCCGCCTAGGATCGCTGTCAGTCGCTGGAGGCCGAGCTGGAGACCATGCGCAGCGAGCGTGCGACCGAGGCTCGAGACCGCAAGGTGGAGGAGGAGAAGATGAAGGCCCAAGAGGACGCCGTCAGAGGTCGCGACACCGAGCTAGAGTAGTTGGTGAAGGCGCAGGCCGCGGAGCGCAGCCGGTTGGAGAAGCTGGAGCAGAAGGTGAAGGCAGAGAAGACCGAGTTGGAATCCAAGGCACAGGTCCTAGCTGAGGACCGCGTGGCCTTCAAGTCCCTTAAAGAGAGGTCTCGCAAGGCGCTGCGGTCACTCTACGAGAAGGGCTTGGAGGAGCCGCTGGCTACCGACGACGAGGGCCCCACCCAGCTGCTTTTTTATCTGGTCGCGGCGCTTGAGGAAGTCGTGAGCGGCATCGGGCCCTCGGCAGAGGAAGAAGCCCGCATTCTTTCCTCAGCCACGTTGACGCGCGTCTTCAGCCACCTCCATCTTCGCGATCCCACCACCCACCTTGACGAGCTGCTGGAGCCTGTGGACGCCGAGCACTGTGCAGCTGCTGCCGAGGCCGTGAAGGGTCAGGCGGAGGCCCTGCTAAAGAGGTTTCGCGCCTTCGATCCCGTGCCCTCAACTGGTGGTGCTGTTGATCCTGCAACTCCGGCGGGCGGTGTAGGTGAGGGCAATGTCATCGTGGAAGAAGCATCCCTTGTGGGCGACGACGGCGTCCGGGGCCCCTTTCCTGTTTAGCTTCTGCAATATGCACCATGCCTCGTGGAGGCGTTTAAACTTGCGTTTGGTATTGGAAGAACAATATGTCTTGTAATATTTGCTTGAGATTTTGCGATTTCCTTCCCATTTGCTTTACGTTCTACATCGGCAGGGCCCGACCCCGCGCATACCTCAGCCGCCGTTGGGTCGTCCGGATCACCAGGACGAGACCAAGGGGTGAGGGGCTACGTGGCCAGTTAGGCTCCTGAGTCACGATGCTCAGGAGTCCCCCTTGACGCTCAAACAGCTTACAGAAAGGAAATGCAGGTATAGGTTCTAGTGTTTTACGTCTACAAGTCCCGACCCCGCGCATACCTCAGCTGCCGTTGGGTCGTCCGGATCACCAGGACGATACCAAGGGGTGAGGGGCTGCGTGGCCAGTTAGGCTCCTGAGTCGCGATGCTCAGGAGTCCCCCTTGACGCTCAAACGACCTTCATGCCTTTTTCCTCGCCGAGGCTCCGCTCGGGAGGGCGCGCGACGACCAGGCCCAAGGGACCTGTAGGGGTGGCATATGCCTGGGCGTGACCCGAGCGTAGCCCCTGTGCCTAGCCCCCTCGCTCGACTCTCCCGAGGGGAGGTGTTGCAATGAGGCCAGACACTGAGCTCAAGGGCTCCCTAAGGTTGATACGGCCAAGGGGCCGCCCTCAGTTGTTTATCACCAGCGCGGAGCATAGCGCTTCCGCACTTGCACAGGCATAACCGCTCCTCGGCCGTGTCGACTGCCAGCACGGAGCATGGTGCTTCCACTGGTGCGTGAGTGAGGCTCCCTCTGAGTGGAGCCCCCGGGGCGTGTACAGCCCCGCCCTGACATGTGGCTTGCACGGCAGGGCTAGACGAGGTGTGTCTCGGCACTTGTGAGCCAGCGCGGGACTCATGAGGCCCTACCTCAAGGCGGGTTGCGCCTGATCTTGGTTCTTGTTGGTTGTAGTGGTCCTGCGAGATGGTTAGGCAACCCGCGCCGAATGAATCTCCTGAGGCTATCACATGAGAAGGCCAAGCACCAACGGCCCCAGGAGGTGACGTGAACAGGACCGGCCCGCCAGACAGAGCTCAGCCGTTGGATTTATTGACGCTATAGGGACGGATCCGAGCACATACGCCGTGCCTAGCCCTCTTATGCGAAGGATCCTGAAGAAAGACGATCGGCGCGCGGCTCCCGTGGTGGGTGACAATCAAGCAGGTGATAACCATAGATAGATTATGCATGAAAAGCGAACTAGCTTAGGTAAATGTAAGAACAATACATGCCACTGGGTCGGACCCGAGCGGCCTGGGGATGATGCAGCCCGAGGGGTGCCCCCAGCATAGTAAGCTAAAGACGTAAAAGGATACACGCCGCAGGGACAGGCCCACGTGGTCTGGGAATGATGCAGCCCGGGGGCGCTCCTAGTTGAATAAACTTGGAAAATGTCACCTGGTTCTGTTGTTGAAGGGATGTTGGGGTAGCTGAAGATGCGTGGCGAAGGGGTTGCTCCTCACGAGCCGCCAGGGCCCTGAGCCTCGGGAGGCTTTGGGGGTCCAGACGGTTCCTCGAGGACCGTCTCCATCTCCGCCAGGACTGCGTGATGCCTGGCCTCCTGAGCCGCCAGGAGGCTCCGCAGGTTGCGCTGGAAGGCGGCTGCCATGCTCGGCAGGCCGAATGGCATGCGAACATAGCTGTGAGGTGGGCCCTCGCAACGTCCCACGCGCGAAGGCTAGAAGAGCTCCTGAGACGCGGCCCTCTCGAGCCCTGGGATGTCAATGTAGACGCGCGGCCTGCCATCCTCGCCTGGATGGGGAGCCGCGCCAGGTGGGCGGCGATCGCCGCGCATGGCCCTTGCATCCTACAGCTCCTGAGTGGTCTTGGTGATGAACTCCTGAGCGCCGGGCGCTCCTCGCCCGATGTCCTCCTGAGGGAGACGTGCTGCAAAGCACGCCTCCACATGGTGCCCGAGCGCCTCCCTCGTGATGTTGGCTAGGTCTGAGGCCCTCCAGAAGAGAGCCCCCGAGCCCTGACCGAGGAGGGCACCGGGCACGCCTTCCTATGCGAGGGATGGAGGCACACCAGGCGCGGGCGCCGATCCTGATGTGGCACCCGCCGCTCCCCTGAGGCCCTGTGCGGAGGAGTTGCTTCTTCTTCTCGGGGATGGCCTCAAGAGGGTACTGCGCACCATCGTTGTCGGGGTCTTCGATTGCTGCGGCTTGGAAGGCACGCTCGAAGGAGCACACCGCATCTCTTTCTTCGCAGGGGACTGTGATGATCCCGCCGCTTCCTGGCATCTTGAGGATGTTGTAGCCGTGGTGGGTCACTGCCATGGACTTGGCCAGGGCCGGATACCCGAGGATGGCATTGTACAGCAGACGGATGTGAGCGACGTCGAAGTCGATGAGATCAGTGCGGTAGTTGTCGCGCTGTCCGAAGGTGACAGGGAGGCGGACCTGCCCTATCGGGGTGGTGGAGCCGTCGGTCACTCCTAAGAAGGGCTTGGTGGGCTGAACCTGATCATATGACACTTGAAGGCTGTCGAATGTCTCAACGGACAGGGCACTGAGCCCTGCGCCGCCGTCAATGAGGGTCTTGGTGACTTGTACGTTGCTGATGACGGGTGAGCAGAGCATCGGGAGGGCTCCAGCAGTGGCCGCGCACTTGAGCTGGTCCGTCGAGCTGAAAGTGATGGCACACTTGGACCACTTGAGCGGGCGCGTGGCCTCGAGCCTGGGGAGGGCTGCATTCACCTCGCGAGCAAACTGCTTGAAGATACGCTGAGAGGCTGGGGCCTGAGCTCCGCCCAAGATGCAGGCGATAGCACGCGGTTCTTGGAAGCCCCCAGCCCCCTCGTCCTGATGGTGGTCGTTGTTCCTTCTTGGTGGTGGCGGCAGTGGAGGAAGACCAGCATTGCCCTGAGGGCGGTCCTCGCGAGGCTGATCCCTCCAGGCGCCATCACGAGGCTGGTCCTGCCAGCGGTCCTCGCGAGGCCGGTCGCGCCACTCTTGGCGGGGGTCGCGATCGTCCCAGCGTCCTCCGCCTCGTCCTCCTCCTCGGTCGTAGCCCCGGTCGTTGCGCTCGGGGCGTCGACCGAAGCGTCCATCTCAAATGGCCCTGAGCTCTTGACAGTCGTTGGTGTTGTGGCTGTGTACGTTGTGGAAGGCGCAGAACAGTCGGCTGCTTTTGGATTACTCGAGATGGTCCTGGCCGCGCTTCATATCCGGCTCCGCCGCGAGCACGGCTACTCCCTTGCGCTTCACGTCCTTGGCCTTGGATTTCTTCTCCTCCGGGTCGGTAGCTGGGAGCTCGAGGAGGGAAAGGCGCCCCTCCTCAGCTCTTGCGCACTTGGTCGCCAGGTTGAATAGCTCCAAAGCCATGCATAGCTCCTCGTGGATGGCGAGCTCCTCCTTCATCTTGATGTCATGGACGCCATCAGAAAATGCCGAAATGATGGCCTCGTCCGTCACCTTGGGGATCTTGAGGCGAACGCTGTTGAAGCGCTGGATGTACTTCTGCAGGGTCTCTCCTAGCTTCTGCTTGATGCGGCGTAGGTCACCCGCGGCCGGAGGGCGGTCGCGAGTGCCCTGGAAGTTGGCGATGAAGCGGTCGCATCTCGCCCCAGGAGGAGATCGAGCCCGGGGGTAGGTTCAGGAGCCACGAGCGAGCACCATCCTTGAGAGCCATGGGGAACCAGTTCGCGATGACTTTTTCGTCGCCGTTGGCCGCCTCGATGCTCAGCTTGTAGAGCTGCAAGAACTCCGCCGGGTCGGGGGTGCCGTCGTAGCGAGGAGGCAGGTCCAGCTTGAACTTGCCCGGCCAGGCAACTCTACGCAGCTCAGGAGTGAAGGCGCGGCAGCCTGCCGTGGCCACCGGGGCCCTTTGCTGATGCGGAGCCTGCCCTTGATGCCCCCGCACCGCCACTGCAGACGGCGCGCGGTCTTGTCGTGGTGGCGCTGGGAGCGTAGGAGCATTCTCTTGCGGCCGGGGAACTTCTTGGTAGCTTCCTTCTTCTCGCGCGGGCGCCCGATGCGGTGGGTCGCGCCGGGGGGGGGGGCGCGCCTTGGCGCCAGAGCGTCGTCTTGGTGCAGAGGTGGTGGAGGCGCTCCATGAGCCACGTCACCCACAGCTGGCGGAGGGCGAGGCAACGAGAGAGATGGCGCAGGGGATCCCCTTGCGGCGCTGACAAGCTCAGCGATGCGGTCCAGCCAGTCCTCGTAGAGGTCGTCGACTGGGCGGTAACGCAGGAGCTCGCGCGCCATGAGCAGCGCGGCCTGCGCGGCTGTAGGTGTGCGACGTGCATGGGACGACGAGCCGGCCGGAGTCAGCGATGGGGTGGTGGTGCGGCCGTCCCGCCGCACCGAGGGGTGCAGCGAGGACGCTTGCTGCTCGTTTCCCGCAGGGCTGGTGGCGGCGTTGGCGGCGTTGGCGGCGGGCGACGGGGAGGCCCGCCGACAGGACCTGTCTGAGCGACGAGGGAGGCGAGGGCGGCCCGGCGCTCAGTGATGTCTACTACGCAACCTTCTTCTTGTAAACGTTGTTGGGCCTCCAAGTGAAGAGGTTTGTAGGACAGTAGCAAATTTCCCTCAAGTGGATGACCTAAGGTTTATCAATCTGTGGGAGGCGTAGGATGAAGATGGTCTCTCTCAAGCAACCCTGCAACCAAATAACAAAGAGTCTCTGGTGTCCCCAACACACCCAATACAATGGTAAATTGTATAGGTGCACTAGTTCGGCGAAGAGATGCTGATACAAGTGCAATATGGATGGTAGATATAGGTTTTTGTAATCTGAAAATATAAAAACAGCAAGGTAACTAATGACAAAAGTGAGCGTAAACGGTATTGCAATGCTAGGAAACAAGGCCTAGGGTTCATACTTTCACTACTGCAAGTTCTCTCAACAATAATAACATAATCGGATCATATAACTATCCCTCAACATGCAACAAAGAGTCACTCCAAATTCACTAATAGCGGAGAACAAACGAAGAGATTATTGTAGGGTACGAAACCACCTCAAAGTTATTCTTTCGGATCGATCTATTCAAGAGTCCATAGTAAAATAACACGAAGCTATTCTTTCCGTTCGATCTATCATAGAGTTCGTACTAGAATAACACCTTAAGACACAAATCAACCAAAACCCTAATGTCACCTAGATACTCCAATGTCACCTCAAGTATCCGCGGGTATGATTATACGATATGCATCACACAATGTCAGATTCATCTATTCAACCAACACAAAGTACTTCAAAGAGTGCCCCAAAGTTTCTACCGGCGAGTCAAGATGAAAACTTGTGCCAACCCCTATGCATAAGTTCACGAGGTCACGGAACCCGCAAGTTGATCACCAAAACATACATCAAGTAGATCACGTGAATATCCCATTGTCGCCACAGATAAGCACATGCAAGACATACATCAAGTGTTCTCAAATCCTTAAAGACTCAATCCGATAAGATAACTTCAAAGGGAAAACTCAATCCATTACAAGAGAGTAGAGGGGGAGAAACATCATAAGATCCAACTATAATAGCAAAGCTCGCGATACATCAAGATCGTACCACCTCAAGAACACGAGAGAGAGAGAGAGAGAGATCAAACACATAGCTACTGGTACATACCCTCAGCCCCGAGGGTGAACTACTCCCTCCTCGTCATGGAGAGCGCCGAGATGATGAAGATGGCCACCGGAGAGGGATTCCCCCCTCCGGCAGGGTGCCAGAACGGGTCTAGATTGGTTTTCGGTGGCTACAGAGGCTTGCGGCGGCGGAACTCCCGATCTAGGTTATTTTCTGGAGGTTTTTGTATATGTAAGAGGTTTTGGCGTCGAGAACAAGTCAGGGGGGGTCTCCGGGCTGTCCACGAGGTAGGGAGGCGTGCCCAGGGGGTGGGCGCGCCCCCCACCCTCGTGGGCAGCCCGGGACTCTTCTGGCCCAACTCTTTACTCCATGGCCTTCTTCTGGTCCAAAAATATGCTCTGTCAAGTTTCAGGTCAATTGGACTCCGTTTGGTTTTCCTTTTCTGCGATACTCAAAAAACAAGGAAAAAACAGAAACTGGCATTGGGCTCTAGGTTAATATGTTAGTCCCAAAAATCATATAAAATAGCATATAAATGCATATAAAACATCCTAGATGCATAATATAATAGCATGGAACAATCAAAAATTATAGATACGTTGCAGACGTATCACTCAACATGGGCTCGACGAGCGTCCGCCATTGATGCGACGAAGCGATGGGACACGAATCGACGGAAGGAAAGCTTCGGCGCACCCCTACCTGGCGCTCCAAATGTCGGATTTCGGGTTCCGGCAAAACCCTTGAGGTTCGAACACTGGGGTGCGCACGAAGATCTCTCCTCCCTCTAGCTCTCACCCTCACAGCGATCTCAAGGCTCAGCGCGTCGAACCCACAGAACAAGAGACACACGGTTTATACTGGTTCGGGCCACCGATGTAGTGTAATACCCTACTCCAGTGTGGTGTGGTGGATTGCGTCTTGGGCTGGGGATGAACAGTTACAAGGGAAGAACAGCCTCCTGAGGAGACATGCTCTTGTGCTTGGTGAGCTTGTGTGGATGAGGATGATCTGAATGATCCATCCTTTGCTACGATGGTGGCTAGTCCTATTTATAGATGCCCTGGTCCTCTTCCCAAATATTGAGCGGGAAGGGATGCCACAATGGCCAAATTCGAAGGGAGACAACTAGTACAAGTTATCTTGACTAAAGGTGGTCTTCGCCTGCCAAAGGCTCTGGTGGTGACGCCGTCTTGGGCTCCACGGTGACCTCCATCATGTTGTCCTGCTGGTCTTGGTCTCGTTGCACCGATGTGGAAACCTTTGTCTGATGCCTCGGGACTCCTCGCCTGCGCTTGCCTCTTTACCACCAAAGAGGAAACGAGGACACTGCGCGCCGGCGCCCGCCTGGCCCCGGTCGGCATGGCTTACGTCACAGGAACCTCGCGAGGTACCCCTTGCCTTGATCTCTCCGCCCCTCGCGAGCCAGCCTAGTGAGGCCGCCCCCGAGGAGGTCTTGCGTCGTCCGCCTCGCGAGGGTCTCGAGTGTTTGCTGGTGAAGATGGGCCATACGGGGCCGTTGGTGGAGCCATGCCATGGGCCACAGGCAAGCAAGTTTGGGGACCCCCGTTCCCAGGACGCTGACATATTCTGCTGCCAGGGGCGGATACCGAATTATGCCTGCAGACATTATCGCCTACTGGAACGCTCACGCTGCTACAGAGGCTGCGGAGGAGCCCCAACAGTGGGATGAGTGGATGCCTGCTCCTCGGGATCTCTACTACCATCCAGGCTACTGATTGACTACCAAGCTAGGCCAAAAGCCTAAGCTTGGGGGAGTACGTGTTCTCACTGACATTATATTCATGTTCACTCATATCATTCTACTTGTCGGTGTTCACACTTTTTCATTGTATCATCCATGCTTAGATTTATTTTCCTGCTTTCTTCTTGTGTGTTTGAAAAGCTTTAGAAAAACCAAAAAAAATAGTTGTAGTAATTTATTTTCTATGCATGCTTAGTAGTAGTATTAAAAATAAAACCCAAAAAGATTTCTTTGTTCTTCTTTTGCTTGTTCGGAGCTTTCCCGTGTAAATAGTTTTTCTCGTTTTTGCTTTTCCTTTTATTTGCTTGCTCAAGAAAACCAAAAACCCCAAAAATATTTCAGTGTGTTTCTCTGAATTTTTTTCTTTTTATTCGAGTCCTACCGAGGAGAAGACCACGATGAAAATGTTGAGTGACTCTCATATGAATAATTGTTGAACTAATAAAGAGCCCATTTTACCTTGTCTTCTCCTGTTGAATAAAATGTTTGCAGATTCCAGCTTAGTCCATGGCACTCTTGCACTATTATTATTTTCATATCATTCGGTCGTGCAAGTGAAAGGCAATAATGACGATATTCGATGAACTGGCCGTGGCAAGGAGAAACTGGTATGAACTCGACTTGTTCTGTTTGTGTAAATATGTTTAACCTAGTATCCAGGCTTCAGCCCATTATGATTAAACATGTTTGCAATGACAATTAGAGATTATAGTTTCTCATGCCATGCATAAGTAGCTAGGAGTTGATAATGATTTACCTTGGATATCAACATAGAGTTAAAATGATTGTGATGTAGTATGATGGTATGGTATCCTCCTCTGAATGTTCGAGTGGCTTGACTTGGCACATGTTCATGCATGTAGTTGAATCAAAACCAACATAGCCTCTATGATATTTATGTTCATGGTGTTCATATCCTACTCATGCTAGTGTCCAATGCTACTTATGCATAATGCATGGTTATGATCGTTGTTGCTCTCTAGCTGGCCGCTTCTCAATCTAATTGCTAGCCTTCGCCTATACTAAGTGGGAACTCTGCTTGTACATCAAAAACCTTGAACCCAAAGTTATTCCAGATGAGTCCACCATACCTACCTATATACGGTATTACCCTGCCGTCCTAAGTAATTTTGCATGTGCCACCTCTAAAAACTTCTAAAAATTATCCTTTTTGTGTGCCTGGATCGTTCATGGAATGACAAAAGGTGGTCGATATATTCCATGCTAAGCGGGTTATTCTCAGGTCGTGTGTTTATTCACTCGCCATCGCACGAGAAAATGGGCGGTAGTAGGGATGCCCAGTCCCAAACTGCAAACATAAAAAAGAGTTCATCTCTTGAATAATCAAACAAAAACTCCCATTGGAGTCGAAACCTTTACTTTTATCGCTTGGGAACCGCCATTAGCGTGCTTAGCATGGAAGATGTCGATAACTGATGGTCGTGAAGTGAATGAGAATGGTGCATGTCTCAAAATATCATTTACCTCTGTTTTAAAAATTGAGCTCTGGCACCTCTGCAAATCACTGTTTCCCTCTGCGAAGGGACTTTCTATTTACTTTTATGTTGTGTCATCACCTTATAAAACAAGCGCTAGAAACTGAGAGAGCACAACTGTCATGATTTATGCATTGTGTGTAGCTAATGTTGGGTGCATCATGACTGGATCTTTTCTACCATGAATTACAATGTTTAGTCGCAACTTAAACTTTGGAGGTGCTCTGCATTTATGTTTTGCAGTCTCAGAAATGGCTAGCGAGATACCACTATTGTCATATTATATCATGGTTGTTTTGACAACGTGTTGCTGTTTGAGATCTCTTATTATCGCTCGCTAGCTGATTATGTCATTGATATGAGTTAATATAATCTTTAAATGTTATTGTTGACATGGTTAGTTATAATGTTGGCCGAAAACTTGCGTGTTGTTTAAGCTTATTTATGCAAACAAGAGCAAAAGAGTTCGTAAAAGTTTTTCTTTCTCACTTTTAGTTTATCAACTGAATTGCTTGAGGACAAGCAAAGGTTTAACTTGGGGGAGTTGATACGTCTCCAACGTATCTACTTTTTCTCACGCTTTTCCTCTTGTTTTGGACTCTAATTTGCATGATTTGAATGAAACTAACCCCGGACTGATGCTATTTTCAGCAGAACTACCATGGTGTTATTTTTGTGCAGAAATAAAAGTTCTCGGAATGAAACGAAACTTTGCGAGGATTTTTTATGGAATAAAAAAGAAGTACTGGAGCCAAGACCCACCAGAGAGGGGCCCCTGGGTGGGCACAACCCACCAGGGCGCGCCCCCCTCTCCTGGTGCGCCCAGGTGGGTTGTACCCACCTAGTGGCCCCGCAGACCTCAACTTTGACACTATAAATTCCTATTTTCGGAGAAAAAATAAGGGAGAAAGAATTATCGCGTTCCTCGAGACGGAACCGCCGCCAAGACCTGTTCTTCCTCGGGAGGGCAGATCTGGAGTCCGTTTGGGGCTCCGGAGAGGGGGATCTTCGTTCTTCGTCATCACCAACACATCTCCATCGCTAATTCCATGATGCTCCCCACCGGGAGTGAGTAGTTCCTTCGTAGGCTCGCTGGTCGGTGAGGAGTTGGATGAGATTCATCATGTAATTGAGTTAGTTTTGTTAGGGTCTGATCCCTAGTATCCACTATGTTCTTGGATTGATATTGTTATGACTTTGCTATGCTTAATGCTTGTCACTTTGGGCCCGGGTGCCATGAACTCAGATCTGAACCGTTTATGAATTCATCATTATATCCATGTTTTAGATCCGATCTTGCAAGTTATAGTCACCTACTATGTGTTATGATCCGACAACCCCGGAGTGACAACAACCGGTCCCACTCTCGGTGATGGCCGTAGTTTGAGGAGTTCATGTATTCACTATGTGCTAATGCTTTGTTCCGGTTCTCTATTAAAAGGAGGCCTTAATATCCCTTAGTTTCCAATATGGACCCCACTGCCACGGGAGGGTAGGACAAAAGATGTCATGCAAGTTCTTTTAATAAAGCACGTATGACTATTTACGGAATACATGCCTACATTATATCGATGAACTGGAGCTAGTGTCGTTTCGCCCTAGGTTATAACTGTCACATGATGAATATCACCCAACAAGTCACCGATCCAATGCCTACGAATTTATCTTATATTGTTTCTGTTAAGTTACTACTGCTATCATCACTGTTACACTTGCTACAAAATACTACTATCACTGTTACTGTTACCGTTGCTGCTGTCACTACTATCAAAACTATCAAATTACTTTGCTACTGATTACTTGCTACAGATAATTAATCTCCAGGTGTGGTTGAATTGACAACTCAGCTGCTAATACCCTCAAATATTCTTTGGCTCCTCTTGTGTCGAATCTATAAATTTGGGTTGAATACTCTACCCTCGAAAACTGTTACGATCCCTTATACTTGTGGGTTATCAAAGAGTGAGAGCGCTTTAAAAGGCAGAAGGAGAGCCAAGGCCCAAGCGGCACGGCATGCGTCATCTGGACGACCCCTCAAAAGTCTCGTCAAACAACCATGCTCCTCATATCCGACCCCCAAATCCATGCAAATTCATGCATGTCCGACATACACCTGAATATCAGAAGAGAATAGAGTAGTACGACAATTCAAACATAGTTCATGCATGAAATACATAGCTCAAACATAAAATTTATTCGAAGTGCAGAGTTCAAATATTAAACTGCTTGGTTTTCATTGTGGGTTCACATTGCTCCACAAGATCATTGAGTAACTGCACATGCACCTGTTCACCTTGAAGATTCCGATGCATACACAAAAAGTTCATAATCAGATCTGCATCTTAATCCGGGATGTGGTCTTGTTCTCCGGGCTTCTCGAATCATGGGTTTGGGATACCCTTTCATCCTCGTCCCCAACAATCATATTATGCAAAATGACACAACATGTCATGAGTTGCCACAAAATCTCCGATTCCCACATCATTGCAAATCCACGTACTATTTCCCGATGAGCTTGGAGCACTCCGGATTCCCTCTCCACGTCCTTCCTAGCTACTTCTTGCATTGCTGCAAAGTTTTTTTTGTTGCCATGAGAATCAAATATGGTCTTCACAAACGCTGCCCACTGAGGATAGATACCATTTGCAAGGCAGTACCCCATGTTGTAGTCGTGCTCGTTGGCAGTGTAGTTGCACGTCGGCGCTTCCCCATTGCATAGTCTCTTGAACACGGGAGATCACTGGAGCACATTGATGTAGTTGTGAGAATCGGGCACATGCCAAAGAAAGCATGCCAAATCCGCAAGTCCGTTGATGCCACTGCTTTGAGTATGATGGTTGCCTCTTTGGTGTGACCTTGGTGCATCCCACGCAAATCTTTGGGACAGTTCTTCCATTGCCAATGCATGCAACCAATTGAACCGAGCATACCTGGAAAGCCTCTTGACGCTCCAATAGCCATCAACTTTTCTGTATCTTGCACATTTGGTTCTCTCAGATACTCTGCTCCAAACACCTGCACCACGACGTGGGCAAATCTCACAGTCGTCTTCAGGCATGTTCTCTCCCGCATCCAGACCATCTCACCAACGACATCGGCGGCGGTACCTAGTGCAAGCATCCTCATAGAAGTTGTGCACTTCTGCTTAACAGAGAATGAGAGTTGTCTGGAACAATCTCTGGTGAGCTTGAAGTAGGAATCATGTGCTTCCACTCCCTCCACCATGCACAAGAACAAGGTTTTGCGCATTGGAAAGCATCAACGAAACCATGTGCGAGGGAATATTGGCACGGGTTGGAAGTAGTCCTTGTAGGGCGTCCATGCTCCAGTGACTATCCCGGTTCAAAACTCTTCTCCCTTTGATTGAACCCTTGAAGTTTATAATGTGCTCCACCTCCATGTCCATTTCCTCCTGGATGCTCATGATCATCAACATCTCGATATCTTCCTCTGGCTCAGGCGAATCAAAGAATTCCTCTTGCCTTAACTCATCAAGCTCCGTGTCTCCATATTCCTCATCCAATGAACCATCTGAATCCATCATTTTTCTACAAAAGAATCATAGAAAACTGGTCGGACAATTTGTCGAATACGTAGAGGGCAAGGTGCAGTCTAAGAACAGTCGTACATACTGCAACGGCGTCTGACGCGGCGAGACAGGCGAGGAGGAGATTTTTGGCGGCGGTGGTGGTTCTGAGGGATAGGGACAACATCGAAGCTAGGGTGGCGACGGAGCTAGTGGACGGCCTGGGCGGATGAGGGAGAAGCGAGGAGAGGCAAATGGCTCGTCCAACAAGGTCGGGGGGGGGGGATTTGTGCAATTTGGGGTGGGTTTTGCATGTCAGGTCCAACATGCCAGCGGGCCTTCTCATATCCGCCCTAGATTTGGGCTAGATATGAGAGGTATAGGTTAGCCCAGAAGTATAGGATTGGTTTGAGGAGCTCGGTTATAGATGCTCTTACTGCTCACCTCCAGTTGCCTCCGTGATCTCGTGGATCAGAAATCGGGTTTGTATCCTTGTTGTAAGATTGTTTTTCTACGCTTTTGTTGCTTAGACTTTTGTGGCATTAGTATCCCTCCTCCATGATAGCAGATGTAGCTATAAAAAGTGAATAGACGTCACTCCATGCTTGAAAACGCTACCGCCTTTGCACACGCATGCTTACTACTCCCTCCGTTTGGAAATACTTGTCATCAAAATGGATAAAAATGGATGTATTTAGAACTAAAATACATCTAGATACATCCCCTTTTATTCATCTTGATAACAAGTATTTCTGGACGAAGGAGTAGTAATTACTAAAAGTCTTTTTAGCTGTGCGTAGACTAATTCAGATTTCTCGCAAAAAAAGTGGACTAATTCAGATGGTTAGATGTTTTAAGTGGATATGATCCTGAGGTGGTTAGTGGTGGTTAGTGATCTTCGTACGTTAAGTGAGGTGTACCTAAGAAAGATAATGTTTGCTCTCGAAAGCATGTGAACAATCTAAATAATTTACAATCTGATCAAATGTTGAACCCCGAAGTTGCTATAAATTACCCACTATTCATTCATAAGTGAGGAAAACGATTCGGTTTTCTTTCCAAAGTCGCGGTCGTGCTCGGTTGTTTTATAGAGACCATGCCCAATATATATCATAGACCCACCAGTGGCGTAATACCTAAAGCCTTTCTCTCCCACCCTGGAGACGAGGGTTTGAACCCTTGGTTCCACCTTTTCCCACTCCTTTTTCTCACGCACCTCCTCCCCCCACGTACGTGTTCATGGGCCGGCCCACGGGGCGTGGCGCCCTTTTTCTTTTTTTCTTTTTTTCTCATTTCTATTTTTGTTTAATTCTTTAAATTAATTCGGGATTTCTAAATTTCAAAAAGTTGTGAATTTTGAAAAAAATGTTTGAGAAATCATAAAAAGTGAATTCAAAAAAGGTTTAGGAAATCACAAAATTTTCGCAGTTTCAAAAAATGTTGGTGATTTTACAAAACTGTTTGCAAATTAAAAAAATCGCAATTTGAGAAAAAATGTTGGGAAATAAAATCATTTTTATGATTATGAAAAAATTATCGTGCATTCAAAATGTATTCGTGAATCTGAAAAAAAATTTCCATGAAATTTTAGAAAATACTCAAAAATGCAAGTCTTTTTTCAAATTTCCCCCCAATTTAGAAAAAGTTCATTGATTCAAAAAATGCTTGCTGAGTAAAAAATGTTCATGAATTCGAAAACTATTCATGCATTTCAAAAAATGTTCATCTAAACAAAAAATTGTTTTTGAATTTAAAAGAAAATACCCAAATTTTTAAAAAGATGTCTGTCGATTCGACAAATTGTTCCCCGATTCAAAAATCTTTTATGTCTAGGTCTTGATTATTTTTTGGAAAGTCTTTATATGTCTAGGCGTTGGGAGTAGTTGGTCGATGAGATTTGTATTTAATAAAGTTTTAAGTATTCCCTTACGCGACACAATGACAGGTGTGTCGTGCGGTGGCAAGCTCATTGCCTTGAGATTTATCACGTCGAATGCATTGCGATCATGTGGAGGTCGCGCCCATCATCAGCGAGGGTCGGAAGTAGGGATGGCACCCGCAGGGTTTGGGTATGGGTGGAGCCACCCCATACCCTTACCCGTCCCATTTAAGCTTACCCACCACCCGTACCCATACCCGCTAGTGGGTACACATTTTTCACATACCCGTCACCCGACAAGGTAAATGGGTTCCCGCAGGGGAAAATACCCATGTTTGCATAACATCAATTTGACCGACACATAATCATAAAGAACAACATACAATCATAATTTATAAACAACAACACATAATAACATCAATACATACTTATAAACGACAACACATCATAAACACAACACATTTTATAAACATCAACACTTTCTTTCAAACAACAACACATCAAAACATCGACACATAGTCATAAACAGTAGTACATAGTCATACATTTTAGTGGACCTGACTCGGTGGCGCCCGTGCGCTCATACGCGGCAGCGAGCGCTCTCCCATATAAGGAAGGACCTTCCCACGTGCCAGCCAGTACAACCAAAAAAGGAACCCGCATGCGCGCG
The DNA here is from genome assembly GCF_018294505.1 of Triticum aestivum. NCBI lineage: Eukaryota > Viridiplantae > Streptophyta > Magnoliopsida > Poales > Poaceae > Triticum > Triticum aestivum. The sequence continues at coordinate 382,876,898 of NC_057811.1, read as the reverse complement.
CATAACTATCCCACCTGCATTTATTAAAGGATCAAAAACTTTAAAAACTTGTAACTTTTGATTAGAATGTCAAAATTCAAATCCGTTTTCACCGTTGGGTTTCTCGCGACGAGTTCTTCAAAACTAGATCCCATATGAGTAGGTTTCGACCAATTTTTTTTCCGAGCAACTTTGTGTGCTACAGAGGCAACTTTAATGCTATATAAAAGCAACTCCTTTTCCCCCCTTGTATGACTACCTATCAAATGGAGGATCCATGTTGGTTACCATGACTATCAATTGACTAACTTCACCTCTAAATCGCCTACCACAACTCCAACGTGGATCACCAAAATGCCCCAAAATATCGGAATCGACCTCTCTAACACTTTTAACCATCCAATGAGTCCAACTACTATCAGACATGTAAAAAAGGTCTAGTGCCCCATATGAGTTCCTTGCAGTAAAAAATAGCATGCATCCCCTATGCAAAAGTAAAAAACATGCAACAACTTTGCTATAATTTCAGACAACTCTTGTAAAATTTGAAGCAACTAGTGTCATGCATTAAAAGAGGGGTTGCTGCCCCATAAGCTCATTGCAGTAATATCAGGCAACCCTTGTGAAGAAAAAGAACCACAAAAACAACAAGTAGAGGCAACATATATAGGTGGCACTAATGCATATATATTCTCTAACATAGGCAACTATAGTGTGATTCATGGGCAACTATTAAAAAAACAAAAATGTGTTCCATGCATTTTTATGCATCTGTTGATGTGAACTGATCAGCTCCATATATATTCCGATGCAATTTAATCTACTAATAATGTATTTTTTAGAATAGGAGTAACTCCCTCTATCGTGTGATGCAACTAATACAGTATTTTTTAGAATTACTTCCTATCCACCTCTCTTTGCCCGTTTCGGTTGCCTTCCTTCTTCATCTTCATTGTTTCATCAATTTTATTTTTTTTGAAAAAACCACGGGTACCTCCTGTTGATCCACCATTTCACCCTGTGAAGCATCAGGTTGAGCGGCCCTTTTGCTTGTAACTCTACCACAAAAATGCAAAATTGTTCTAGCAAAAGAAAACAAGCAACTGCCCTAGCAAAAGCAAGCAATTGTACTAGCAAAACCAAGCAACTCCCCTAGCATCTACTTTAGGCAGAGGAAAAAATGTATGAGCAACTTGAATAGCCTTTTATGGACAAATATTCGATCTACTACCCCCCTCTCATCTACCTTCTCATATGTTGTAGCAGAAGATCAAAGCAACTCAATTACAAAGAAACCAAAAAACTGAGCATAAACAAGCAAATGTCCCTGGCACTACTAATTAGATTGTCTATTTTAGGCAGAAAAAACATATGAGCAAGTTGAATAACCTTTGTGGACAACTATCTTACCCCCCTCCCCCCCTCGCCCATGTAACTTCTCATCTGTTATAGCAAAAATCCAAACTCAACTACAAAAGGACACAAAATGCAAAACTGTTCTAGAAAAAAAAGCAACTGCCCTAGAAAAACCAAGCAATTGTCCTAGAAAAATCAAGCAACTCCCCTACCATCTACTTTAGGGTGGAGGGTGGTGTGCTTCGCACGGAGCGTGTTGACGGGAGGAGAATCGGGGCGATAGCCGTGTAGCTGGGAGGAGGAGGAGCACGGCTGGGAGGAGAAGGATCACGGTTTTAGTTACGTCCCCATGACCAACTCCATCTTGCTCCCCTTGTATGATTATTAGCCAAGTATTTACGATCATACCAAAGGGATCCCACCTCGAGGAGATAAATTCTTGACACATCTCTATGACACAAACTTGAAAGGTATCTAAAACCTTTGCATATTAGCCAAATTATGGTCTTGGTAATGTTACTGTTCATGAGGATTGGGCAACTGGATACATGGTTTTAGACAAGTGTATGGTTGATTGTGGGCAACTGGATACATGGTTTTGGACAAATGTACGGTTGATTATGGGCAACTGTGGGAAATTCTTAACTAACACATGCAACCAGGAATAGCAGGAAATTCTTAACTAACACATGCAACCAGGAATAGCAGAGCCAAAAAGAACACTTGTCTGAACCAACCTATCCAATCAAGAAGAGCTTATTCCATCAAGAAATCTTAAAAAGTTCCTTTCCAATTTCAATAAGGCATGGTGTGCATTGACTGTTGTCGTGTACAACTTATCTATAAATTTAGTCCATCAATCATCTCACAAAAAACACCTATTTGTTAGCTTGATTGAGAAGAGAGGCTGAAGAAAACTACACTTATACATGGATTTCCCATGATTGAGTTTGAGCAACTCTTTGCAGATGTGCAACAACTACTAATACCAGAGGTTGCAAAATGTGCACACATTCCAGCAAACAACCCCACATCGAGAGTAGAAGCTTGTGTGTTAGCCATATTGGTTTTCTAGCTATATTTCCTGAAAATTGAGTGTGCACTACCGAACTAAGCTACTACTCTTGCTAATACCAACGTGTATGCCAACTTTCTGATCCTAAAACTATCATGGTCAGTTTACTCATATTCTGCACCCTTCGGTCAAATAACCATGCAAATTAATCATCACATCAGTTCTAGGGGCCATCAGGAACTACTTCCTAGATGTATCTTCTCAGTCTGTATGTGTATTCAAATCTGAGATGATAATCTAAAAAACTTACAAGCAAACAATCCAAGCAACTCGGAACAGAAATCCTGCCAAAAACAAGTAACTGTCCCTAGCATTACTACTTAGATTATCTACTACTTTAGGCAGAAAAAAAAACGTGTGAGAAACTTGAATAACCTTTGTGGGAAACTATCTGACCCCCCCTCCCCATGCAACTTCTCATCTGGCCTAGCAAAAAAACCAACAACTCAATTAAAAACACAAAATGCAAAACTGTTCTAGTAAAGAGGAAGCAACTGTCCTAGGAAAACCAAGCAACTGCATTACAAAAGGCAGAAATGCAACAAAATATTCAAAAATGATCCGAGCAACTGCCCCAACAAAACTAAGCAACTGCGGTACACACACAAAATGCAACTCTTTTAATGAAATCCAAGTAACTACTCTATCCTTATAGTGGAAAGTCGCCTTCCGAATCCAATGCTGCCCAACCCCCTTCAATCCACATATCAGGTGTGACGCCGTCGCAAGAGAAGCCACTCAGAGGAGTACAAAAGCCGCACCTCTCCCTTGTTTCCAGGCCCTATGGATGTAGTGAAAATTAAAGCAACCTTCCGTTTAATTCCAGGCAACCCATATTAAAAACTTGAGCAACTATTTGCAACTAGTTCATAACAAAGATTGTGTTGAGATGTTGGCAAGTACATAAAGCTTTTGCAGATGATGGTTTTGTGGTAAAACAAAACCTAAATTCTAAAAGAAAAGTGCAACCAAAAAATAAATCAGAATAAGTCCTTGGAAATTAGTTTTTTGTCGGCAAGGTACATAGTTGATTGAGGCAAAAATTATATGATTTGTAGGCAAACTGTGTGTTTGATTGCAGGCAGAAAATTGTGCTGCAATGAAACAAAGGGCAAAGGAAAAACTATATTTTCTAATGGGTGATAAAATCAGGCAACTGTAATGTTGGTCTCAAGCAATTTTTGGATGTACCGGGACTCATGGGACTCATGGTTTCTTGGTTCTAGCTATATTTCATGAAACTTGAGTGTGCGCTACCAAAGTAAGCTACTCCTCTTGCTAATATCCATGTGTATGCGTACTTCCTGATTCTAATAATATCATTGTTCAGTTACTCCTATTCTGCATCCTTCAATCAAATAAGCAACCAATTTATCAATCATAACATCATGAACTACTTCCTAGATATTTCTTCTCAGTTTGTATGTGTATTCAAATCAGCAGGCAAACACACATATATATAAATGAATAATGTCCGACCAGCACACGAGCGGAAGGTTAGCCTCACACCACTTCTTAACAAAAGCCTCACTGCAGCGAACCAACATACACCAGTCCTAATCATCCAAACCAACAGACTAGTCTCCAAAAATCATTGCTGCAGCAGGAGCTACTTGGGCTCAAAAACAAGAAGTACTGACCTCAAGATTTGATAAGCTTGCCATGTCGAAAAAGTCACACAAATACAGTGTAAACTAATAGTTTTTGCAACCCTGTAGCTTCTAAGTTTCATATGTTAATACGCTACTGAGTTTACTGGCAGAGATGAGAGATAATTCAGAGAGGTCAATAATCATACCCTCGTACATGATCAAATGTGCAACTATACTAGTTCATTTAGTAACTACTGAGGCAAGAACTCTTCCTATAGTTTTCAGGAAATCTGAGATGATAATGTACAAAACTTACAAGCATTGTAGCAGCGTTAGATGGCTTGCATCTACACAGTCCTGAGCTGCTGCTGCTGCTGC